>NC_037684.1:72467993-72614067 GCF_003255815.1 Theropithecus gelada
TTTTTTTTTTTTTTTTTTGAGACGGAGTCTCCCTCTGTCGCCCAGGCTGGAGTGCAGTGGGGTGATCTCAGCTTACTGCAAGTTCCACCTCCCGTTTCACGCCATTCTCCTGCCTCAGCCTCCCGAGTAGATGGGACTACAGGCACCGGCCACCATGTCCAGCTAATTTTTTGTGTATTTTTAGTAGAGACGGGGTTTTACCATGTTAGCCAGGATGTTCTCAATCTCCTGACCTCGTGATCTGCCCACCTCGGCCTCCCAAAGTGCTGGGATTACAGGTGTGAGCCACCACGCTCGGCCTATTTCTATTTTTTTTTTTTTTTTTTAGTTTTGGTTTTTTTTGTTTTTGAGACAGAGTCTTGCTCTGTCGCCCAGGCTGGAGTGCAGTGGCCGGATCTCAGCTCACTGCAAGCTCCGCCTCCCGGGTTTACGCCATTCTCCTGCCTCAGCCTCCCGAGTAGCTGGGACTACAGGCACCCGCCACCACGCCCGGCTAATATTTTGTATTTTTTAGTAGAGATGGGGTTTCACCGTGTTAGCCAGGATGGTCTTGATCTCCTGACCTCGTGATCCGCCCATCTCGGCCTCCCAAAGTGCTGGGATTACAGGCTTGAGCCACCGCGCCCGGCCTTTTTTTTTTTTTTTTTTTTTAAAGAGACCGGGTCTCACTCTGTCACCCAGGCTGGAGTGCAGTGGCGCTCACTGCAGCCTTAACCTCCCAGGCACAAACGATCCTCCCACCTCTGCCTCCTGAGTAGCTGGGACTACAGACATGTGCCACCATGCCCAGCCAATTTTTTATGTTTTTTGTAGAGATGAGCTCTCCCTGTGTTGCCCAGGCTGGTTGTGAACTCCTGCCCTCAAATGATCCTCCTGCCTTGGCCTCCCAAAGGCTGGGATCTATCATTTCTATCAAAATCTTACAAAGCATGGGGTTGATGATGAGAGATATCAAAAACGGGGATCTTGGTGATGGAAATGCTAGCACAGACATCAGCTTCAAATTCAGCGCTGACTAGCACCTAGGGGCTCCCGGGACTTGCCAGGTCTCATTCACCCTTGACAGCAGCCCTGAGAGGTAGGTGTGATTCACTCCTGTCTTCAGCAGACACTAAGGCTGGGGAAGGTCACAACAGGGGTCAGGGCAGAGCTGGCCTAGAACCAGCCCTGCCACCTGGAAGTCCCTGCAGACTTGCCCAATGAGTGTCTGCCCACACCACCCTGGGGACTGCCCCAGCCATCCGGGATGCAGTGTGCCATGCCAATGGCAGGAGGCTATGGGGTTGACCAGAAGGCTAAGCCAGGTGAGAGCAGAATGGCAAGAGGATGGAAGCTGTCTCCATCCCCATACCCAGAGCCGTCCTGGGCAGGCCTCCCATGTGTGCCTCAGCTGCCAATTGATACCACCAAAGCAACCCTCCCAGGCAGCAGTGCTCCCCACCCACCACACACCTCCTGATTAGGTCTGAATGCACCGCTGGCATCCACAGCCCTTCGCAGCCCTGCCCCAGTGAGGCAGGCCCTGGCCTGTCATCGCATCACCGCACACACTAGCACATGCAAACCTTGGGACAGGCCTTGGAAGCCCCTGGGGGCATCAGCACAGTGATGCAGGCGAGGACAGTCAGGGCACTCCATACAGCCACCAGGAGGCGTCAGCAGAGCCAGGTGCAATCCCGGCCATGGGCCTCATGGCAGGAGGTGGTGCTGGCCACCCTGGGCAGGGGACCAGCTGGGAGACGGTCAGCGGGACATGGCCTCCCCAGAGAAACCAGGGAGGGTGGCCCTGGAATGCAGGGCAGGGAGGTGACAGGGACATGCGCCCAGGACTGGGGTCAGGGGAAGAAAGCCTGGGGCCCTCTCTGGAGCTGCTGCAGTCAGGTTTGGTATCTGGAAGCTACAAGGGGCCCAGCAAGCTGCTTCTGCCTCCCCCGGCCCTGTATGGCCTTCATGCCCTTGATATGAGGCTGTTTGAGGTTTCCAGGGCCACTGCTTTGGGGAGGCATCTGCAGAAGCCACTGGGCAGACAGGCCTGACGGAGGTGGGCAGCGCCAGGAGGCACGGCCAAGGGCAGGCATGGGCGGCATGTGGGCATCAGTCGTGGGGCCTTGCCACGATGTGGTGTCCTCCACGCTGCTGCCCGGCAGCCCTCCTCTGGGACCCCTCCTAAGACGTCGGCATCATGACCCTGCGCCCAGTTGCTCCCTTCAGCTTGGCCCACCAGCCACCAACACCCCTGACTCAGGACCGAGCCCCCAGAACCACAATCCCAGGCCCTCCTGCTTCCCAGGCTGGCCCAGGGGCCTGCGTCCTGATTCCAGGCCCCACCCCACCTTCCCTGCATCCATCCTGTTCATGCTGCATGCCAAAGCCAGGGGCAGGGCAGCTCTCTGTTCCCCACTTGCCCTCCCCAGGAAGGCCCAGGAGGCCAGTGGCAGTCCCCAGCCCCACCTTGGGGACCAGTGGGTTAAGAGGCCCTAAAGCCTGGTAAACTCTGGCCTGCATGAAATGACCCTGCTGCCAAGAGGCCTCGCGTCACAGTGCCTACGAGCCCATCGTCACGAAGCCCTGTTACTGTTTATCCACCTACCAACGAACTACACTCACAAAAGTAACAATAATAAAATAATAACAGATGCCATTCACTTGCCAAATGCTATCTTCAAGCTCGACCACTACCCTGCAAGGAAGGGTGTTTACTCCCACTTTACAGAAGAGGAGACTGCGGGCTAGAGAGGGCACAAGACTTGCCCAGGTAAGGAAGTAGTGGAGCCAGGATTCGAACCCAGGCCCCTCCCAGCAGAGCCCAGGCCCCCAGGCTTCCTGCCTGGCAGAGGCGTGCCTCAGCTGGGTTCTCTGTGGGCAGAGGGCAGTCTCACTATGACTCGTGCCTGACACTTAGCAAGTGTGGAATGGAACTGTCTACATCCAGACAGGCAGGGTCCCCGTTCCCAGTCTGCGGATGAAAAAATGGAGGCTTCTCCTCTGAGAGCTGGGCCATGCCCAGGGGACAGAAATCTTTTACAGAGTGCAGAGAGTGGACCAGATGCAACTTGTGCCACGTCACACTGCAAAAGGGACAGAGCTGGGGTATGAACCCAGGCAGTCAGGCTCTGGAAACTGAGGTCTTAGCCTCTCCACATCACCATCTTCCAGGAGCTCAGGTCGGGTCCCACCCCAGCCGACCCTGCACAACCTCTGCTCCTCACCCTCCCTGAGTCCCAGATGCACAGGTGAACCTGAGGTGTCCCCTGGACCAAGGGTAGTAAACAGTCACCGCCACCTGCTCCTGCTCTGCGAGCAAGAGGAAGCAGAGCCCCTTGCCTAACAGAGGAAGTTCCTGGGTGGGGCACAGAGGGCCTGCCCAGGGGTTCCCAGCCTAGTCCGAGGCGCAGGAAGGGGCCACCTCCAGTGCTCCAGCTCAGGGCTAGGTGCCACCTGCAGGACACGTAACCCCCTCCCCACCCACCAGGCCAGCAGGCATCGCCCCTTTAAGCTGTAGGCAGCCGGCTGGCATGCCCAGCGGGTGAGTCAGCACTCAGTGCCCGCTGACTCACCGCCGGAAGCCTCCACTGCCCCGGCCTTCTCCTCACACAGGCCAACTGAGAACTTTGCTCCCTTTGGGCCCTGGGCCATGGGTTGGCTGACAGAGAGTTTCCTGTGCGTCACAAGAGGGGTGGGGGAAGTCCCCGAGGTGCCACCTCCAGTCTTTCCGACAGCCGGGGGATGGGGGATGGCCACAATAGGCAGGGCTAGGATACAACAGTGCTCCATGAAACCTCAGTGACCCCATTGGGCAGTCAGGAGTCCTATAGCCACAGTCCAAGCTGTGTGAAGATTAGCCATGAAGTGCCCCCACAGGTGGCACTCTTAGGGCAGAAGGGGCAGAACCCACGTTCTGAATGACAACAGGACACACATGGTACCCTCCAAGGACAAATGTGGTTTGCACTGGATGCACACATGCCCCCACCCACTGGCCCCAGCGCCGGCCACTTGGCCTCTGATCCCAGCCAGAGACGGCCATGTGGGCAAGAAGGCCAGGGGAAAACCAGCAGAGCTGTGGGCCTGAGGGCCTCACACGCTCACGGAAAACTCCCCAGGCCCATGGCAGGAAGGATAGGGCAGGCTACCTGCTACAAGGCAGGAAGCTCAAAGGTAAAGCTCCAGTAAGGTCAAGCGCCAGCCACTCCCTGCTTTGTTCAAATTCCTTTGAGAAGGTGGAGAAGGGCTCAGTGCTGGGAGGCCCAGTGCCCAGGATGGGGCAGGCACGGGGTGAGGATCTCCACCTGTGGGAGCAGTCCAGCTACTCCATCCAAGCTCAGTTCTGCATCTGTCAAATGAGTGGGATTTTGCAGCGAGTATGCAACAGGCCCAGTGTAAAGCACTGTGCACAAGAGCAGCAGCACCTCTGCCTCAGTCTGTCCTCTAGGTCTGACATGGCCATGAGGACAGGCCCACTGCACATGCTCTGAGCAAGGCCAGGGGTGGGGGCACCCCACCAGCTTCAGCTCAGGCATCCAGCATGGGAGGGGCACATAAGGGAGCACGGGGAAGGCCACTGTGGGGATGCAGTCCTAGGGGGAACCCTAGCTCCGCCTGTCACAGCTGTGTGGCCTCAGGCAAGGCACTTAACGCCTCAGTTTCCTTATCTGTAAATGGGGCTATGAGGAATAAATGAGAAAATGCATGGCACATGGAAAAAAAGAAAAAGCTCATAGGGTTTTTGGTGAAGGGCATTGCGGCTCTGTCACTACATCCTTCCCCAGATCCCAAAGAGACTACAGGGTCCCTGGGCCTGAGGGAGGTCCCTGACCCTCCATCCAGCTCCCTCAATTTCATCTGCGACCTGGGTCCCTATCTAGAAGTTCATCTTGGCCCTCTCACAGCGTTCTCACCACCTCTATGACCCCTCTCCCTTCACAACTCTGCAACTGGAACTTTTATTTTGATGAGGCATTCTCTGCCTGGAGAGCTAAAAAGCCTCCAAAACAAACAGGGCTTCCTACCCTTCCCCAGGCTCTCCAGAGTGGAGAAGTGTCTGATTTCCTGGTTCCCAAGCTCCACGAGGTCTGGGCAGTGCAAATCCCTCCCCAGACACCTCCCCCCTCAAGTGCCTCCTGAGTTACTCACAGTGGTTGGGCAATGGTCAGGGATCCGGCCTCCCACTTATGTAAGGCATAATTATCCTGCCCACCCGGCTCCAGCCACCACAGCAGCCAGCAGCAGGGGCCAGGAAGAGCCCGTGCCCTCCCCAAGCCCCCACAGGGCTCCCACTGGCCTGCGCCCTCCAGAGCAGAAGAGCGGCTGATCCCCGATGATGGGGCCCACTAGGTGCCCGCTGCTAGATGCTTCCTCCTGCTCACTCTGCGGCTGCAGTTCCAGCAGTGGAGGCCTTTCCAGCAAGAAGAATGGAAACAATAGCGAGATGTGTGCAGCCAGTGTCCCCTGGTGAGCACCGGCTCTCCGCCAGGCGCTATGCTGAGTGAACACCTCAGAGCGCTTTCGTATTCACCACCCCACGCCACACTCCCGCGTCCACAGAAGCAGGTGTGATTACTTCCAATTTACAGAAAAGGAAACTGAGGCCCAGAGACACCAGGGAGCTTGCTGGGGTGAAGCAGCTGCAGGTTCAGCTAGGCAGGAGGCAGCCCATTCATTACGGCTATGTCCGGTTTGGAAATCTCTCACACAACCCAGCCTACTGAAACTCCGACGCACCAAAAACATCCTTTCCTCTTCCTGAAAAAAAAATTCCCCTTTTGCCCTCCGAGTCTCATCCTTCCCCCTCCGCATGACAAATCCTGCTGCTGCCACCTCACAAAAATTTCCAGGAAGGCCAGCTACTTGGAGAAGAGCAAATCCCTTGCACAGCCAGCACCCTGGCCTGGCGGTTGGCCCAGATCTCAGGCAGCCAGGAGAGGAATAAGATGGGGTGAGAACCTCAAGTGCAGGGAGAAGCTTGCAACTCACGACAGAGAGAAGCCAGTAGAGAGGGGGCTGTACCTTAGGGAGGGGTGGGAGGACAAGGGAGGTTCCTGGGAGCACAGGGCTGCAGGACAGGGTGCAGGCCAGCCAGGGAAGGGGCAACATAGGGCCTATAAGGATAAGAAGAGCTGGAGGAGAGAAGGACGGGGAGTTCCGAGCTGGGGTGTAGCCAGAGCACCCGCATAGCGGGTACAGTGAGGTCCGAAACAACAGGAGCACTCTGGGGCCCAGATGGAGACTTAAGTTAAATCCCAGCCTGGATACAGCCCTAGGACCCCAAGTTGGAAATGGGAGTGGGTGCTGCCCAAGGACGCAGATGGAGGCCAGTGTGAATCTCACCTGGGTCCCTCTGAGGGAGAAGACTGAGAGAGTTCCCGTCCAGGCTACAGCCATAAGGCCCAAATGAGGTCAGAGTGAGGCTCCTGACTTGGATGGGGTGAGCAGAACAAAGTCCTAGTCTGGGTCCAGCCTGGGTGATCTCGGGCCTGAATGCAGTCCCAAGGCCTAACCTGGGGGTCCAGGTGAGGACCCAGGCTGCGGCCGGTCCCGGGGCCCCGAACAGGAAGGGGTTCCGGGACCGGACGCCGCTGCCAGGTCGAGAACAGGATGGGGTGGGACCAAAGAAATTCGGTCGGGGTTTGCAGCCCGGCCCCAGATTGGGCGCGGGGTCAGGCCGAGGTTCCGGCCGGGAGCGCCTACCTTTGGACTGGGGCATGCTGGCGGGCTGGCTTGAGGCGGGCGACTCCATGCTGCAAGTGGGTCCTGGACGGCGGTGGGGACTAATCTAGAGGACTGCGGGCTCCACCGGGGCCGAGCACGCTCATGGCTGCGGGCAGACGGCCCGGGCCAGGCGGAGGAGCAGAGGCGGCGGCGGCGACTACTGCAAGGACGAGTCCGCGACGGGCGGCGCCAGAGCCAGACTGGGCAGCGCCGGGGGGACCCCGGCCGAACGGCGCTGACTCAGGCCCCGCCCCTGCGTGCCCGATTGGCCCTTTCGTTTCCAAGGCCCGTCCCCTGCCTATCAGACGCCGGTCTGTCCCTGCCTGTCAATTACACGCCCCACCCTCCGTGGGCCCAGGATCCGGGCCCCTCCCGCTCTCTGTCAAGTCCGCCAGCCGCCTGAAAAACCCAAGTCCGGTCAGGCTCCGCCCACTGGACTAAAGCCGCGCCCCTCGCGCTGCCCGTCAACACGCAAGCCCCACCCACTCCCGGGACCCACTGAGCCCGCTGCTCCTTGCAAGCGCCAGGCTCCGCCCAGCACCCCCACACGCGCAGCCCCGGCGGGTGCGATGCGTGGGCGAGTTCTCCCGGGTGCGTCGTCTGGAAAAAACCCGAGATCCCTAAAGGTGGCACGGCTGGGCCTGGCGAGGCGGGCGGGGGTTAAAAGTGCGCTGCTGGGCTGCCTCCTGGCTCTCTGAACCTGCAGCTGCCTCACCCCAGCAAGCTCCCTGGTGTCTCTGGGCTTCAGTTTCCTTTTCTGTAAATTTGACCCGGGTTCAGATCCGAGTCGGCAACTTTGTAGCGGAACTAGCCTTGGTCAGGTCGTGACACCTGAGCCTCAGTCTACGCATCTGTGAGCGGGCGGCGGTGACAGCCGTCTGACGGTGCTGCTCGCTGACACTCACTGAGGGCCCGGCGCCAGCAAACGTCCGCCCGCGCCCGCGCTCCAGGCGCCCGGCCAGGGCGCGGGGTTGGTGGTGAGCTCAGCGATGCCCGGTGACGAGGCAGCACGAGGAGTTGTCGTGGCTGGTTGTTGCTGCCCCTGTTCTACACCGGGGGAAACTGTCTCAGAGGGAGTGAGGCAGCACGCGGTGCATTTTATCCCACGAGCCCGGAGGCCCCATCCTGGCTCTCTCCTGGACCTTGGTTCTCTCCTCTCCTCCTAAGATCTCAGTCTGCCCATCTGTATAATGGCTGGATGGACCAGTCCTGTCTCTGCTCCCACACGGAACCTTGGGGGATTTCAGGAACCGCTGACCAATCTGGCGCTGGGATCAGATGACTCTGGATGTAAAGTCAGGGCTAGTGAAGGCAAAATGTACCAGGCAAAGGTCAAGGGGTCAGCCCCTGGCCTCCAGGCAGACATGAGTGTGTACCCTGTCAGGGACCTCACGTGAGGGAAGCAGATTCCACCACCTGCTAGAAACGCTTGAGGCCGGGCCTGACCTCTGCTTGCCCAGGTGTAAAGTGGGGGTGATGCAGGGCCCCATGCACACAGAGTGGGGAGGGCCACATGAGATAGGAGGGAAGCCTTGCAGCCATCACCATTCTCTTCCTGCGTCTCCTGTTCACAGGCAGTGGGATGGAAAATCATGAGTCTGGGGCTCAGACAGGTGTGAGTTCCAATACCAATTCCTCCACTTACTAGCTGGATGTCCTTAAAGAAGTCACTGAGCAGCTCTGTGCCTCAGTTTACCTATCCCATGGGGACAAGAAGGTCTCTGAAAGCATTTCATGAGTTCAGGAGTGGGAACACCTGGCCTAGGGCCTGGCACTCACTAAGTGCCCAGGAAATGTGAGTTCAAAAACACTGTGGACTGCCTCCATCCTGGCCGTATCATCCCTGGTGACCTGCGCTTATCCATCCATAAAATGGGCATCCAGTAGCAGTTTCCTTTCTACCAGAACTGCAAGGCTGGTCCAGCAAGTTTTTTGGATTCAGGCACTGGCCAACAGCCTTGACTTCTGCTCCCGGACACTCTGCCTTGTGCACTCTGCTCCTTGGGATGTTCAAGAGTCTTAGCGTTGCCCCTCAAATGTGCCAGTGATGGTCCTGCCGCGGGAACTTCACCCTTGCTGCTTCCGCCCAGAACATTCCTCCACTCAAGCCTCCTGGGGCTGGTTCCCTCTCATCCCTCAGACTGACTCCTAAATGAACACGCCTAAGAAGCCTTCCCATCAGTTTGAGGACCTTCCCTTCCCAGGTCCCCAAACGGAGGCACAACACTCATGCTGCTGATGCCTTTGTCACTGACTCAGTTTTTAACACAGCTCTCCCTCCAGACCATCTGCGCCTCATTCCCTGCTGTGTTCCCAATGCACAGCCCAGAACCAGGTACATAGTAGGTGCCTAATAAATATTTGAGGAATGAAAAAAGGAAGGAGGAAAGCATCCACAGACCAGGGTGAAGCGACTCCAGTCCCGTGCCAACCTCCTTGGCAGCCAGATGACTCAGACGGGCCCTTGCAAACAAGCAGTTTGTAGATTAGTCAGGAGCCCGATAAACAGCCCAGGAATCACAAAACTCCATGTGAGTGCTATAAATAGATGCATGAGCAAAAGTCCCAGTAGGGTGCCTGGGTGATGCAGGCATCTCCATCTGGGTGCGGTCAGGGAAGGCCTCTCAGAGGAGGTGATTTTGAGACTGGAACTTTAAGGACCAGTAGGAGCTTGCCAGGCAGAGAAGCAAGAAGAGCATCGCTGGAAAGGAACAGCAGAGGCAATGGGTTGGAGATGCAAAAAGGGCCACACATGAGGACAAGGTGAGGGGCCAGACTGGGATGCACAGCTGCATTGCTGCAGCTCAAGAAGTACGATCAAGGACCATCAGAGACAAAGGTCTCTTGCTGGCTTGCTATAGTGACATCTCTTGATTTCTTTCTGTCTGTAAGTGGCACAGTAAGGCTGAGGAACTCCATGACCATGCCGAAATCAGAAGAAATGTTTGACATGGGTCACAAGAGGCTGCCTCTTACCTTGACTCCTAGGAGAAAAGTCCCAAACCCGCTTTCTGCGGATGCAGGAAACTCAGTCTCTGGATGGGAAAGATTGTGGCCAAAGTCAGGATGCAAGCATGATCTGAGGTGGGCAGGACCTGGGGTGACAGAAGGCTGTAGAAAGAGGCTGACTCAATAGCATTACCTATAAGTTTTGTGCTTCCAAATCACTTTTGGGTTTTTAAGAATTTCTTGATACTCTTAGAGCCTGCTTTCGATTTTGATCCTTTAGTCTTTCTATTTGTCAGGTGCATGAGATTACCTTCCTTTTTTAGCCTTCTGTCTTGTCACCAACCATTCCTACTTGGTGGCCACGTACTTGGAAAAAGGCCGCATGATCTTTCTGGCTCCACTCAATGTCTACGACACCCTGCTTCCTTTGCTTGCACCCCACAGACTATTTCCCTTATCGTATTTACTGCAGCAAATCTCTCCTTAGTTGATGACATTGTGTTTATCTCCCTTTAAAACCCTACCTATCCTGAATGGTCTGTCATTGTCTGCCTTTAAAATCCTTCCTCTTTCTTCTTCCTCTATTCTCTAAATAATGATGGGGCTAAGTTATACCCAAAGCTCACTTTACAAAATATTTCCTTGGTGCTTTGCAGAAAATACCAAACAAAAATGCCATTTTAAAAGAGCTGTATTTTTTCTTTTAGAATGTAAGCTCCTCGGCCGGGCGCGGTGGCTCAAGCCTGTAATCCCAGCACTTTGGGAGGCCGAGATGGGCGGATCACGAGGTCAGGAGATCGAGACCATCCTGGCTAACACGGTGAAACCCCGTCTCTACTAAAAATACAAAAAACTAGCCGGGCGAGGTGGCAGGCGCCTGTAGTCCCAGCTACTCGGGAGGCTGAGGCAGGAGAATGGCGTGAACCCGGGAGGCGGAGCTTGCAGTGAGCTGAGATCCGGCCACTGTACTCCAGCCTGGGCGGCAGAACAAGACTCCGTCTCAAAAAAAAAAAAAAAAAAAAAAAAGAATGTAAGCTCCTCAAGAGCAGGGACAATGTTTTCCGTATGTTCTATTGTGCCTAGTACACTGTAAATGCTCAATAAATATTGATGATGGGAAAAAAAAAGAGAGAAAGAGAGAGAGGCTGACCCAAGCCCAGGTTGTGGGCAGCTCCTTCATTCATTCAACAGGTATTCGTTGAGCACTTACTTATGTGACCGGCACTGAGAACACAACATTGAACAAGATGGACACAGCTCCCTGGGGAGGTACGCCCTGGTGTGTGAGCCAGACAAGCAAAATGCCTAAGTCAAATTATGACAGGCCAGGCATGGTGGCTCACACCTATAGTCCCAGCACTTTAGGAGGCCAAGGCAGGTGGAACGTTTGAGCCCAGTAGTTTGAGACCAGCCTGGGCAACATGGCAAAACCTTGTCTCTACAAAAAGAAAAAAAAAAGTTGGCTGGGCAGAGTGGTATGCACCAGTTACTCGGGAGGCTGAGGTGGGAGGATCACTTGAACCCAGGAGGTCAAGGCTGCAGTGAGCCAAGGATATGCCACTGCACTCCAGCCTGGCAGACAGCAAGACCCTGTCTCAAAAAAAAAAAAAAAAAAAAAAAAAGGCAAATGCTATGGGGAAAAGTAGGGTAGGGGACAGGGTGTGTGTCTGGACATGGGGGCTATAATTTTAAGGAGGGAGGTCAGGAAAAGCCTCCCTGGAAGGTGCCATATAAGCAGAGACCAAAGGACATTAGCCAAATGACGTAAGGGAAGGTCCCACAAGGATATGTGGGGGAGAAGCATTCCAGGCAGAGGCAACAGCTGTGCAAGCGCCCTGAGGTGGATGGCTTGTAGGTGAGTAACAAGGAGACCGATGTGGCTGGGTGGTGGGAGCTGAGGGGCCCCTGTTCTCACCTATATACACCCCTTGGACGTGCTCACTCCCACGCGCCCCTTCATACCTGTGCTAGTCCACACACCCCAAATACGCACACACACATGAACACAAGGGGGTGCACAAGTGTGTATGTGCATGTGGAGGCACCACATGGGCACGTCCACAGACACAACCCACAAGCACAGCGGTGCACATAGTATATGCATGGCCTTGCCACCAGCTGGGGCCTCCACTGCTTGCTGCCCCACAGCGCCCTCTGGTGACCAGGGCATGGCAGTGCTCTAGCGTGCCCAGGAGCTCAGAATCCACTGCCCTCACTGCTTTGACCGCCATCCAGCCTCCTCTTCTCTCTGCTTCCTGCCCCCAGGCCTTCCACACTGCAGCCACAGCCTTCCCAAACACGGCTGGCCAAGTTCTAAATCCTGCCCTGGCTCCGTAGATGGGGACCTTCCAACACTCCAACCCCTGGTGACTTCTCCAGATATCTCTCAGTCCAGTCACTCCCAATTCAAGCTTTCCTCCTTGAACCCTTCTTTGCAAAGGCTGTTCCCTCGGCCAGGAATGCCCTTCCCTGCCTTCCCACCTGACACATTCCCTCCACTCCTTCGAGGCCCAATTCTGAAGACGGGACAGGAGGCCCTGCCTGACACTGCTCTGCCCAGGGCCCCTGCCCCAGCCCCTCTCACTATGGCTCACCTGCCCTGTCAGTAGCTGAGCCCCTGTCTGCCTCTCCCATCGGACTCCTGCTGCTTGAAAACAGGGCCTGCGACTGGTTCTCCCCAGAACAGCATCGGGCCATGCTGGAGGTGGTGGAAAAGTGAAAACGTGAGAAGCATGGAGGCAGCAATATGTGGTTCCTGAGCACCTTTTACTCAGGGGCCGGTTCTGAAGTCGAAATATAGAGAAGGAAACCTCAACAGACGCTCATCTGCTTTATTTAAATCATCCTCACTCTCAAATATCAAAAGATGAATTCACACAAGTGACTGGCTCCACTAGCAAAACAGCAAGTCCCATTTTTACAGCTCCTACTCTGTGCTAGTCCCTCCAAGCACAGCATCTTGTGGACTCACTGTGATGCAAGCTGCATGGGGGCAGTGCCTTTGCTTTGGTCACTGCAGTGTCCCTGGCACACAGTAGGTGCTCAGTGAATACTTGCAGAGTGGAGGAAAGTTTTCAATGTCCCAAGAAGGTGTCTACAATTATCATCATCTCCACTAAACGGATGAGAAAATCGAGGCTCAGAGAGGTGCCTAGAAGCATCCAAGACAGCTGGTCATGGCAGAGCTATTGTTTGAAATCTGTTCTGTCAGATGGAGGCAGTTTTCCCTGCCTTTTCCTGCCCACACTTCCATTAAAATGTTTTGCAACACCCTGCTTCTGAGCAACACAAACTCCCCTTGAGCTCCCGTCACTGCTTTCTGGAAAGCCGCCAACTCTGCTTGTAACAGAGCAGTTGAGTCTGGCCTGCCCGGTTCCCTGCAGGGTTGCACGGACAACCCCGTGACTGCCCCCAACACCAATCTGGGGGTCCAAGGAGCCTCCACATGGTGCCTCCCTGCCCAGGGTTCTCAAACATAGCACTTCCTGCCCAGCAGGCAGGGGCAGTCAAGGGGACAACATTTAGTGGCACCTGTTGCATGCCAGGCCTCGTGACTTGACACACACTCCAGGGAAGTGGGTGTGGTTAGACCTTCATCTTACAGATGAAGAAACAGAGGCCCAAGGCTTCAAGCAGCTTGCCCAGGTCCCACCACCAGGAAGGATGACACCAGATTTGTAACCCAGGCCATCACCATAACAGCCTACTGTGTGTCGGGCTTTTTAGTTCAAGCCTGTGCTTCATATCTAGATGCCCAGACCACAGGGCTGTTCTTATTGCCCCGTGACGGGTGAGAAGTACTGTAGACACGGAGATGAAGCAACTTGCCCGCAAGATCACACAACCAGGGAGGCAGAGAGGTAGAAGCGTCCCAATGGGGCTGACTCCACCACATAGGTGCGTCCAGCATATCTGCCTTCAAAGGGCTGTGCTCTAATCTAAGCCAGGAAGTAGCCAAGTAACCTTGAGCCAATGATTTGTCTCAGCCGGGCCTTGGAGGTCACCCTGTCCGTTCCCATCAATGCCTCTGTCCCTTTTCGGCCATCCAAGCCTGGGCTTATGTCCCTCCCACGATGAGTGTCTCACCCTTTCATGGCAGGGTGTTTCATTCTCAGTAAGCTTGGACCCTTATTAGCTTTTTCTTAAGCAATCCTGAAGTGGTGTCACGCTCAAACCCATCCGTCCATTCCCTGTGCTTCCTCAGCATCCGGTTTTGCCTGACACTACGGGAAGCACTGAGGATACAGTGAAAAGCAAGACAGACAGGTCCCTGCCTTCACGGGACAGTGAAAACCTCCTGCCTTTATGAGGCAAGCCTTCTGGAGGAGCTTGAGAAACAAGGTAAATTCAGCACGGATGCACGTAATCTATAATTTCAAATAGCAGTAAGGGTAGGAACCAAAGTCGAGCTGAGTGAGGTTGCAGAGAAGCACTGGGTAGTCAGAGAGCCCTTCCTGGAGGAGGTGTCTTCTCTGCTCAGGCCTGGGTGACAGAAAGAGCTATGTGAAACTGGGGATGAGGGCTGGCTTAAAATAGGCTGTGGCACATAGCAGGTGCTCAGAGAGTGAGAGGGACTTCTAGCTAACATGGAACGAATAAGGATATGTTTCTCCTTTCCCTCTCCAAATCCCACTAAGATGACAATATAAGGAAAAATGTTTAAGTCGCAAACTTATAAAGAAAGTCAATGATAAGGACAAAAAGTTGACAGAACTTTTTTTTTTTTTTTTGAGACAGGGTCTCTCGCTGGCACCCAGATTGGATTGCAGTGGCGTAATCGCCTCCTGGACTCAAGTGATCCTCCCGCTTCAAGCTCCAGAGTAGCTGGGCCCACAAGCGTGCACCACCACGTGCCACTAATTTTAAACTTTTTTGTAGAGACAGGGTCTTGCCACGTTGCCCAGGCTGGTCTTGAATTCCTGGACTCGAGTGATCTTCCTGACTCAGCCTTCCAAAGTACTGGGATTACAGACGCGAACCACCGCGTCCAGCCTACAGAATTTTCGAAGCTGGAAAATTAATAGTAATCACCTAGGCAGCGTGGAGGAAGCTGCAACCAAATTCTGCATGTCGAGGGGACCATTCAAGGCCAGAGGCCCCCCAGAAACACAGCCTGGGAGTCACAAGGTCCCTCTGGAAGTGGAGGGGCAGGTGGGGACGGAAACAAGATGAGTTGAGAGCTTGTAAAAACAGCACTTGTGCCTTCCAGCTTCCCAGAACCGAAGGTCATGTCTCCAGATTTGAAAGGATCCACTGAGTGTCCAGCTTGATGCAAGAAGAAAACAGGCTATTATGAATTCCCAGGAAAACAAACAACACAAAATAGAAAATGTTGTCACAATGTACTGCACAGCTCAGCTGGGAACAATATTTACATAACCATAATAGTGTAAACACCAAATACTGATGCATTGCAAAACTGATGAAATGAGACTTGGAGCTCACAGGAGGCGAAGCACAGGGTTCATACCTAAGAGAACCAAATCCTCACTGAGTGTCCATGGTAGAGAGCCGGCGGATACTGTCTAAAATCGCAAAGAAATAAAAGAATCTCAGTGTAGAATGCAACTGAGAAATAAGGAGGGAAGAGCTCAAAGGGCCGAAGAGGTGCAGCTGCCATGTCGCGGCGGAATTGGGTCTGTTCGGGGGGTCAGGACCCGGGCTGCACCGGCGATGCGCATCCTGCGGGTAGGGGTGGCGGGTGGGGCAGGCCGCTTCGCGGTCGCCGCCTTGCGCCCTGCAGCCGCGGGCTCCCACCGCTCCCTGCGCCACTGCCTTCCTACAGACCAAAGGCGGCTGCGGGGAACTGGAAAGGCCCACGTGTCCCCAGCATACAAGACCGAAGGAGCAGAGAAGCAGAGGAGAGCAGGGACACAGAGTGAGCAGGCCAGCCCAGGTCGTCGAAGTTCAAAAATGGAGTATTTTTAGAGAATGTTAAGTCACTCGGGGACTCGCCGGCCGGCCACATCTCCCTACACAGACGCAGGAGCAAAGGCGGCAGCGCAGAGAGGCCGCAGGTACCTCCCGGCCACGCCCTCCAGCCACGCTCCAGCCACGCCCCCAGCCACGCCCCCCAGTCCGGGACGGAGTCCAGGGCGAACCTCTGATTGGCTGCGCTGGCTCACATGGCCGCGCGGGTCGCAGGGCAAGCCGCAAGGGCAAGTGTGCCGCCGCCTCCAGGTTCTCAGCCGCTAGCTGGGTGGTGTGGAGCCCCGGGGTCTGCGCAGGGCCGGCGGAGGGAGCGCACGTGCCCCGAGCAGAGCCCTCCGGCCTTGGCTGGGAGTGTGGCCTCCTGTCCCAGGTCAGAGCTCAGCCCCCAGGGCCGGGCCTCCAGAGGGCCGCGGACCGTGGGGACGTTGGGCGGGCGTGGAGCCGGACCCGAAGCCAAGCCTCAGATCTGTGCGGGGAGCGGCGTGGCCGACGCTGTTAAACCGGTGCTGTAAAGGCCTCGTTTTCTCTCCCTGAGCGGCTCGCCACATCCCCATGCAGAGAAGAGGCCGCTTCTCCTCTCCCATCAGCTGTGCCCCCGGGTGCAGCAGCTATGGGTTCAGCCCTTTAAAGGTTCAAGACGGTCACACACCTCATACTTTCCCAGCAAGGAACAGGTCTTGCTTGTATGAGGGTAGAGAGGACATTCAAGTGGTTGGTCTTGGAAAACTGCCATCCGAAGGCTTGCAAACATTCTTGGGTGGAGAGAATAATTTGTCCCCGGTGGAGGAGGGCTGCTGGGTGCTCTTGAGGCCGCTGATGAAGGGAATTCATTTCCTCTCCCGGGTGCCCAGGATTCAGACTGATCCAGACATCTGTTGGGCCGGCCGCCAGGATGCCCCCGGCGTGCTTAGAGAAGTGGCTTTCTTTGCCCTCCTGAGAATAGATTTACACTGTCCTGAGTCTGCAGGTTATTGTTTGTGCTTGGAGACTTGAGAGCCAAGAATAATCTGCAGCAGGAAGGATGCACCATCTTCAAGGATGCCCCTATACAACAGATCAAGTCGGCCGGGCACAGTGGCTCATACCTGTAATCCCAGGACTTTGGGAGGCCGAGGCAGGCGGATCACCTGAGGTCAGGAGTTCGAGACCAGCCTGACCAACATGGCAAAAACCCATGGATTTTTTAGTCTGTACTAAAAATACAAAAAAATTAGCCGGGCATAGTGGCGCGAGTCTGTACTCCCAGCTACTCGGGAGGCTGAGGCAGGAGAAATGCTTGAATCCGGGAGGTCGAGGTTGAGGTTGCAGAGTCCACCTTACCCAAGGTGATTCTGACATGAATGGCTTGAGGCAGGAGGAACGGTTGTGAGAGCCTCTGCGGCAGTCGGTGCAGGGCAGAGAAGGAGCAGCCTTGGCCTGGGGACCCTGAGTAGTTCTGTCTGGGCACGGAGGGCACTGAGCTGACACCCTCCTTGGAGGCCACATGGCCCAAACATGGGCACTTCTGCTGGTGATGGGATCTCTCCCTTCTGCCAGCTGGTCTCTGCCCTGCTTGAGCTGGGAAAGTTTGCTAAAGGCTGCAGCCTGGTCTGAGTTGGATGGTAGAAATGTAGGAAATACACCAACACATCAGCCATGATGATTTCTGGGCACTGAAATTACAAAGATTGTTTTGTTTTTTTCTTTATACTTTTTCTGTCAAACATTTCTGCAAAAAGTATTATCTTCAGGATATATTAAATTTATAGTATTTTAATGTTAATACAATCAATATAATTGTTAATATAGCATTTTAACATAAATAAACAAAATATCACAATTATTTCAACTCTGCCTGTTCTTTACAGCTCAAATCCTGCCTCTTCCATGCAGCCTTCCAGGATTACCTAAATTGAGGTCCTCATGGGAAGCCAGAGCCAGGAGGAACATGTCACCATCTAGTGACCTGAGACCCCAGACTCAAATGTTGTCAGGGGCTAGGGTGTGTGCAGTGGCTTAGGGGTAGTGCAGGGGGTCCTGTCAAATGTGCCCTGATTCTAATCCTGCCCCCACTGTTTTTACAGGGACAGGGAAAACAGTGGATCTAGGATTTGACCTTGAGCTGCCTGTACAACCCCTATCCCGTCATGGGTTCCAGCAGATACGTGTTGAGAAAGGAATGATGGCCGGGCGCGGTGGCTCAAGCCTGTAATCCCAGCACTTTGGGAGGCCGAGACGGGCGGATCACAAGGTCAGGAGATCGAGACCATCCTGGCTAACACGGCGAAACCCCGTCTCTACTAAAAACACAAAAAATTAGCCGGGCGAGGTGGCGGCGCCTGTAGTCCCAGCTACTGGGGAGGCTGAGGCAGGAGACTGGCGGGAACCCGGGAGGCGGAGCTTGCAGTGAGCAGAGATCCGGCCACTGCACTCCAGCCTGGGCGACAGAGCGAGACTCCGTCCCAAAAAAAAAAAAAAAAAAAAGAGAAAGGAATGATGACCAGGGTTGGGGGAAGTCACAAAATTGCCTCTTTGCTTATCTCCTCCTGTGTCACAAACCACCCTAAACTCAGGGGTATGAAACAGCTGGCACAGTAGGGATGGCCTGTCCCTGTGCTATAAGGTCCCAGCCTCGGCGGGATTCATGTGCAGGTTCCTTCACCTGCATATTACCTCCTTCTCACCCGGGCCAGGAGGACTCTGGGCCTGCCTGACTGCGGACAGGAGCACCTCCACCCAGCCTCTGCCTATGACTTCCTCATAGCATGGCAACAGGCATGGAGCACGAGTGTCCCAAGAGAACCAGACGAAGCTGCATGGCCTGATGTAGCATAGACAGCCTCCCAGCATCACTTCTGCCTCACTCTGTGGGTTGAAGTAGCCCATTTAGATATAAGGGAGGAGACGTAGACCCTGCCTCTCAATGGAGGAATGACAGAGAATTTGCAGCCATTCTCTAAAACCTCCACACTCCTGGAATTTATCGTGAACCGTGACCATTCACAGGGCCATCTGCCACACTTCACAGTCTGTCAGCATGTTTCCTAGGGCAGGGCCCCTGGCGGAGGCTTCCTCCTCCAGTGGGGAGGGGACGGGACCTGGGAAAGATTCTGAGGTTGTGGTGGCAGGTGGGCAGTAGAAGGAGGCTGAGGGAGGAGGCCAGGGTGATGGGGAGGCTTGGAGCCTCTTCCAGAGTAGGGTTGGGGAGCCTGCCAATCACAAAGTTAAAACAAGGCAGGGCAGGGGGTGTGGGAAGGGCAGATAGAGCTCGGTGGAGAAATGTGGAGTCGATAGGTTGATGACCACATCATCTTTCTAGGCCACGTGCCAGCACCACCTCCCCTGAGCAGCCTTCCCTGATGCTCCAGGTGGAATTACCACTGGCTCCTCTGGGTTCCTGCAAACCCTGTACTGACCTTGAGCCTGCAGGTACAGGCCAGATGTATCTTTGGGTTCCTAGTGTCATCCAGAGCAAGAGAAAGGCACCTGCAGGCCTCCAGGCCTCCCGCAGTTGGAAGGGCTGGGCCGCCTTGGCCAGTCTCCCTTAAGGGCTGCTGCGAGCCTCCAGATAGAGTTCTGGTTCTTAGTAGCTGCTTGGGTGGGGACACTGGTGCAGGAAGCAGCCCTGCACGGAACAAGGTTCAGAGAGGGGGCCACATGAGCTTGAGTGGGGAAGGAAAGGGGATTCCAAGGGTGAATGGGAATGGCAGGGCCTCCTGGAGGACCCTTGTGATGGTTGGTGAGAGCACACGCACAGTTTGCGTGCTCCCAGAACTGTGGGCCAGATTGGGGCCCATCCCACTGAAGGGATACAGCCCATGGATTCAGTTTGGCCCAGCAGTCAGCCACTCTGGCTGAGGAAACAGTGTGCCTGGGTTCAAATCCTGCTCTGCCACTAATTTATTGAGTGAGTCACTAGGTCTCTTTAAGCCTCAGTTTCCTGGTCTGTAAAACCGGACAATAACACAATAACAGCCACCTCACTGGAGGAGATCATTTATGCAGTCTGGTGGTGCTTCATACCTGCTGGGTGCCCAACAGTCGCTGCCTGCCTCTGGCTGCTCTCCCACTTGGGCGGGCAGCAGGAGAGGTGGATGAGGGTTTGCAGAGTGAGAATGTGAGCAAGTGATGACGTGAGAGCCAGAGACCCTGCAATCGTATCTCAGTGCCAACCTTCTGGGCCGTGGGACTCTCGGCAACCACGTGGCCTCTTTGAGACTCTGTTGTCTCATCTGGCAAATGGGAATCAGAACCTAGACCCAGGTGCTATGGTGTGGCTCTAATGAATGGGAGATGTCTGCAGACACCCAGCACACTGGGATGTGGGTGCAGGCCAGGTGATGGGGAGGGCTATGATGTCTCTCCCACAGGTCTGGGAGGGTGAGGCCACCTCCCAGGCCTCTCCTCCCATGAGCGGTGCAGCCGAGCAGCCTAAGTCAGCTGGCTGGTTTTGATAAGTGAGTATTATAAACAACACACGGCCGGGCGCGGTGGCTCAAGCCTGTAATCCCAGCACTTTGGGAGGCCGAGACGGGCGGATCACGAGGCCAGGAGATCGAGACCATCCTGGCTAACACGGTGAAACCCCGTCTCTACTAAAAAATACAAAAAACTAGCCTGGCGAGGTGGCGGGCGCTTGTAGTCCCAGCTACTCAGGAGGCTGAGGCAGGAGAATGGCGGGAACCCAGGAGGCAGAGCTTGCAGTGAGCAGAGATCTGGCCACTACACTCCAGCCTGGGCAACAGAGCGAGACTCCGTCTCAAAAAAAATAAATAAATAAATAAAAAATAAATAACACACAGAGCACATCCCAGGGCTCTGGTGGAAACTGGGGCTCCTTCGGGGGGGCCTGCTGGAGGGGACCCGACTGGTAGGTATGGGGCACCGAAGAAGCTCCATGGGCAGGTGCTCCCAGCAGTTCTGGGCTGGGAGACACATCATCGTATCCACAATGACAAAATGAAGTGATAAATAATAGTAGTAATCATAATAATGATAAGAGCACCCATTACTGGGTGTTGATGATGTCATTTAATGCTCAAAACAACCCTGAGAGAAGATCTTGGCAGAATACTTCCTAGATGCAAGGCTTGCACCCAGAGCATGCAAACAACTCCTACAACTCAATAGTAAGAGAACAACACAATGAAAAATGTGCTATGGGACAGGTGTGGTGGCTCACGCCTGTAATCCCAGCACTTTGGGAGGCTGAGGCAGGTGGATCACGAGGTCAGGAGATCGAGACCATCCTGGCTAGCATGGTGAAACCCCGTCTCTAATAAAAAATACAAAAAATTAGCCAGGTGTGGTGGTGGGCACCTGTAGTCCCAGTTGCTCAGGAGGCTGAGGCAAGAGAATGGTGTGAACCCAGGAGGTGGAGCTTGCAGTGAGCCGGGATCGCATCACTGCATTCCAGCCTGGGCAACAGAATGAGATTCTGTCTCAAAAAAAAAAAAAAGAAAGAAAGAAAAAGAAAAATGTGCTATGGCTGGGCGTGGTGGCTCACGCCCGTAATCCCAGCACTTTGGGCGGCCAAGGCAGGTGGATCATGAGGTCAGGAGTTCAAGACCAGCCTGGCCAACATGGTGAAACCCCGTCTCCACTAAAAATACAAAAATTAGCCAGGCATGATGGTACACACCTGTAGTCTCAGCTACTCGGGAGGCTGAGGCAGGAGAATCGCTTGAACCCAGGAGGCAGAGGTTGCAGTGAGCCGAGATCACGCCACTACACTCCAGCCTGGGCGACAGAGCGAAACTCCATCTCAAAAAAAAAAAAAGAAAAAAGAAAAAAGAAAAACATGCTAAAGATCTGAACAGACACCTCCCCATGGAAGACATGTGGATGGCAGATAAGCACATGGAAAGAGACTCAACCTGGGAGTCATCCGCAGAGTGCAGTTAAAACCAAAATGAAACCACCGCACACCTATTACAAAGGTGAAAATTAAAATGACTGAAAAACGTGCCAAAGATCCGAACAGACACCTCCCCAAGGAAGACATATGGATGGGGAGTCTCTTTTCCATGCACTTATTTGGAAAGAGACTCAACCCTGGGAGTCATCAGTGGAATGCAGTTAAAACCACAAAGAAACCACTACACACCTATTAGGTGAAAATTAAAATGACTGACACAGCCTGAGCAACATAGCAAGACCCAATCTCTACAAAAAATAAAAAATTCACTGGGTGTAAAGGCCGGGCGCGGTGGCTCATGCCTGTAATCCCAGCACTTTGGGAGGCAGAGGTGGGCGGATCACCTGAGGTCAGGAGTTTGAGACTAGCCTGGCCAACATGGTGAAACCCCATCTCTACTGAAAAATACAAAAATTAGCAGGGCATTATGGCAGGTGCCTGTAATCCCAGCTACTCAGAGGCTGAGGCAAGAGAATCACTTGAACCTGGGAGGCGGAGGTTGCAATGAGCCAAGATCGCACCATTGTACTCCAGCCTGGGTGACAGGGCAAGATTTCATCTCAAAAAAAGAAAAAAAAGAAAGAAAGAAAGAACAAATTAGCTGGGTGTGGTGGCACCCACCTGTGGTCCCAGCTATTCGAGAGGCTGACGCAGGAGGATCACTTGAGCCTGGGAGTTTGAGGCTGCAGTGAGCCATGATTGTGCCACTACCCTCCAGCCTGAGTGACAGAGCAAGACCCTCTCTCAAAAATAAATAAAGTGCAAAAAAATAATAATAATAAAAAGATAATTCCAGGCCGGGCGTGGTGGCTCACGCCTGTAATCCCAGCACTTTGGGAGGCTGAGGTGGGTGGATCACGAGCTCAGGAGATTGAGACCAGCCTGACCAACATGGTGAAACCCCATCTCTACTAAAAACGCAAAAATTAGCCAGGCGTAGGGGTGCACTTGTAATCCCAGCTACTCAGGAGGCTGAGGCAGGAGAATTGCTAGAATCGCTTGAACCCAGGAGGCAGAGGTTGCAGTGAGCCGAGATCGCGCCATTGTACTCCAGCCTGGGTGACAGTGTGAGACTCCGTCTCAAAATAAAAATTAAAAAAAAAAAAAGATTAATTCCAAGTATTGGTGAAGATGTGCAGAACCAGAACTCTCATACATTGCTGCGGGAATGTGAAATGGTAGGATCACTTTGGAAAACAGTTTGACAGTTTCTTACAAAGTGAAATATACCTACTTAGGACTCAGCTATTTCACTCCCAAGAGAAATAACTGTTTACACACACACAAACCTGAACACAAATGTCAGTAACAGCTTTTTCCACTATAGATAAAACCTAGGAAGAACTCAGCTGTCTATGAACTTGGAAAGGGATAAACAAAACATGGTATATATCCATCAGTGCAATACTACTCAGTGACAGGAAAGGAATACACTCCCAAAACATGCCACAGCGCAGATGGAGCTCAGATGCATTCCGCCGAAAGAAAAGCCAGATTCAAAAGGCTGCCTACAATATGATTCCATTCACAGCACATTCTGGAAAAAGCAAAACCACAGTGGCACAGAGCCATCAGTAGTGGCAAGGAACCGGGGTGGGGAGGGGACCAACTGCAAAGGGGCCCCAGGGAAATGTGGGAATAAACGAAATGTTGTGTATGATGGTTGCAGTGGCGATTACACAACTGTATACATTTGTCAAACATCATCAAACCATGCACTTAAATGGCTGCATTTTATTATATGTAAATTATCCTTCATTAAAGCTGAGGGAGGAACAGAGAAGCCCTTTCAATGAAGGAGAGAAACGGTGAGCATTTGGGGCCATTACTGCCATGTTACACATAAGGAAACTGAGGCTCGGGGGTGACATGATGGGCCCAAGGTCAAGCAGAGAGAGAGTCTGTGGTGAGACCGGGATTTGCCCGCATTCTCACCCCCAGGACTCTGCCCTGCATTTGCTGTATGACTACAGGCTGGTCCCAGTTTCTCATTCTTTAAAATGGGTAGGGGGACGAGCAAAACCCAGGCCCTCTCAGGCGATGGAGCAGGAAAACCCACACCCCCATAATGGTGACACTCAGAGGGACTGCAGGAGCCACCGGCTGGTGCCTGACCCGACCTGGGCTGAGGATGGGGAAAAGCTTCTCAAAGTGAGGATATTTAACCTGGGCTTCAGAGGATGAATAGGAGTTTGCCAAAAGGAGTGTGAGAAAAAGGACATTCCAGATAAGGGGTGAGAATGTCCCATAATCTCCCCAGTCGCTCTGCCTCTTGCTGCCTGAAATTCCACTAGTTCATGCCATTCCTCAGGGCCAAAGCCTGGCTAGTGGCAAACCCCGACAGGAGGGGACATGCAAAACCTATAAGCAGGCTAGAGGGAAATAGCAGCAAGGCGGGGCGGGGCCATGGCAATCCCTGGAGATTCTGAGATTCCAGGGACTGCAGGGACAGAGGAACATGTGACACAACTGACCGTGTGCAGGGCAGCAAGGTAGGAGCCTTCTCATGGGTCTCCTCATTAACTCCTCACCCCTGGAGCAGCACAGAGAAGTCAGACGAATCCCCCAAGGTCACACAGCAAAACTAGGCGCCGGGCCGGGCCTGCTAATCCAAAGCCATTGCCCTTGATCTAGGGATCAGAGGAAAGTGGAGGCCTGGGGACCAGCTTCCCACCCCAACTCAATGTGTGGCTCAGGCAAGTAACTTCTGTTCTCAGGCCCTCAGCTTCCACCTCTGTGAAATGGGCTGCAACAGAACCACCCTCACAGAGCTCTGGCAGGAAGACAAAAGACAAAGGGACAGGAAGTGCCATCTCAGCCTCTCCTGCCCAAACACCTGCTTGCACGCGGCATGAGGAAAACAGAATTAGGGAGGGAAGTCAGCTCTGAGAAAAGACCCTCCCTCTGCCTCTCTGGGCCTCAGTTTTCCCATCCTGCATTGGGGGAGGATTGGGCTGAATGACATGTCACAAACCAGGGACCATTTCTAGCACCCATATGTTTTGTTTCACCCCTGTGGTCACTTTTTCCCCCTTTTCCTCTGAATTTTTATTTATGTAAAATTTAAGCACACAGTAAGTCAAGAGCAGAATCCACAGCCACCATCTGGTGCGACCTGCCCGGGGCTGACACTGCCCACGTGCACACTCCCCTCTCTACACACAGCTATGTGCTGTTTTCTGAATCTTTTTTTTTTTTTTTTTTTTTTTTTTGAGACAAGAGTCTTGCACTATCACCCAGGCTGGAGTGCAATGGCAGGATATCAGCTCACTGCAAGCTCCACCTCCCACGCCATTCTCCTGCTTCAGCCTCCCAAGTAGCTGGGACTACAGGCGTCCGCCACCACGCCTGGCTAATTTTTTGTATTTTTAGTAAAGACGGGGTTTCACCATGTTAGCCAGGATGGTCTCAATCTCCTGACCTCGTGATCCGCGCACCTCCCAAAGTGCTGGAATTACAGGTGTGAGCCACCACACCCAGCCCTGAATCATTTGAAAGTAAGTTACTGGCCAGAAGCAGTAGTTCACGCCTATAATCCCAATGCTTTAGGAGGCCAAGGCAGGAGGATCACTTGAGGCCAGAAGTTCAAAACCAGCATGGGCAACATAACTAGGCCTCCCTGACTCCGATCTTTATCTACAAACCATTTAAAAGAAAAAAAGAAAGTAAGTTGTTGACTTTGTGACCTTTTGCTCCTAGTCTGTCAGTAGGCACCCCCTGAGAAGGCAGCCATTCTACAAGACCATGATACGCTTACCTCACTGCAAAAAACGCTATAATTCCACAGACATCTAATACACAGTCCACATTCAAACTACTTAGTTGTCCCCAAAATGTCTTTTATGGCTGGACTTTTTGTTTCAAACTAGGAGCTAACCAAAATTCAGATGTTACATTTAGTTTTATCTCTTTTGGAGTGAGCAATTTTTTTTTTGTTTTTGGAGACGGAGTCTCACTCTGTCACCCTGACTGGAGTGCAGTGGTGCGATCTTGGCTCACTGAAACCTTCTCCTCCCAGGTTCAAGCGATTCTCCTGCCTCAGCCTCCTGAGTAGCAGGGACTACAGGCGACTGCCACTACACCCAGCTAATTTTTGCATTTTTAGTAGAGACGAAGTTTCACCATATTGGCCAAGCTGGTCTCGAATTCCTGACCTTGTGATCCACCCTCCTCAGCCTCCCAAAGTGCTGGGATTACAGGCATGAGCCACCGCACCCGGCCTCTGTCACCCAGGCTAGAGTGGAGTGGTGCCATCTCTGCTCAGTGCAACCTACGCCTCCCGGGTTTAAGCGATTCTTGTGCTCAGCCTCCTGAATAGCTGGGACTACAGGCATGTGCCATCACGCCCAGCTATTTTTTGTACTTTTAGTAGAGACGGGGTTTTGCCATGGTTTGGCCAGGTTGGTCTCAAACTCCCGGCCTCAAGTGATCCCCTCCACCTCAGGCTCCCAAAGTGCTGGGATTATGGGTGTGAGCCACCTCGCCCAGCCTGTTTATTTTTGAGACAGTGTCTCACTCTGTTGCCTAGGCTGGAATGCAAAGACTCAATCTGCTCACTGCAATCTCAGTCACCCGAGCTCAAATGATCTTCTCGCCTTGGCTTCCCATCCCAGCTAATTTTTGTATTTTTTGTATAGGCGGGGCCTCACTCTGTTGCCCAGACTGGTCTCGAACTCCTGAGCTCAAGAGATCCGCCCACCTTGCCCTCCCAAAGTGCTGGGATTATAGGCAGGAGCCATCACACTCCGCCAAAATGAATTGCCATTTAAACATCAAGAAGTCTCACATTGGCCTGGCGCGGTGGCTCAAGCCTGTAATCCCAGCACTTTGGGAGGCCGAGACGGGTGGATCACGAGGTCAGGAGATCGAGACCATCCTGGCTAACACGGTGAAACCCCGTCTCTACTAAAAATACAAAAAAAAAAAAAAAAACTAGCCGGGTGAGGTGGCGGGCGCCTGTAGTCCCAGCTACTCGGGAGGCTGAGGCAGGAGAATGGCGGGAACCCGGGAGGCGGAGCTTGCAGTGAGCTGAGATCCGGCCACTGCACTCCAGCCCGGGCTACAGAGCAAAACTCCGTCTCAAAAAAAAAAAAAAAAAAAAAAAAGAAGTCTCACATTCTTATTTAATTTCCAGCTCCTACTGAAAACCAGAAGACTTAGCCCAGGGCTCCCTTGTGGAACAACTTACTGGAAGGAGCAGAAGCTGCCCCCGGGACAGACCAGGTGGTCCCACTTTGCCACACTCCACACTGCTCTCTCCTGTCTGACACCCAGCCATCTCTTGCAATCCTGTAACCTGCCTGGGTCCTACACCATGGAATTTTTTACCCTCAATTAATTCCACATAATGTTTTTTATTTTATTTATGTATTTATTTTTGAGATGGAGTTTCGCTCTTTTTGCCCAGGCCAGAGTGCAATGGCGCATCTCGGCTCACTGCAACCTCCGCGATTCTCCTGCCTCAGCCTCCCTAGCAGCTGACATTACAGGCACGCACTACCACGCCCGGCTAATGTTGTATTTTTTAGTAGAGACGCGGGTTCACGATGTTGGCCGGGCTGGTCTTGAACTCCTGACCTCAGGGGATCCGCCCACCTCGGCCTCTCAAAGTGCTGAGATTACAGGCATGAACCACTGCACCCGGCCAATTCCAGATCATCTTTAAGGGCCTCAGGTCTCTTGAGGGTGGGGGACCACCTCATCCTGGGTAGGCAACTGCCCGTCAGTGCCAGTGGCTTCAAAATGCACTGACTTTGTAGCCACTTATTCTCTGCTCAGGAGATCAGCCTCCAGACTTACCCTCACTGGGGTTCAGATCCAAATTCCATGAGCTACCACCAAGGATACTTTTGGAAAGTTCTAAGGCTCCTCAGAGCCCAGTCCCTTCATGAGTGCGACTCCTGCTTCCCAGGGTGGGTGTGAGGACTGGATGAGAGAATGCCCAGGAAGCACTTAGCATAGCACCTGGCCTGGGAGGAGCCCTGGGGTGTCATTTTCCTGAGAAGACAATCAGGTGGGTGGGCGGAAACCAATACTAACACACTCATCCATCGCAATGCAGTGAAACACTGGAAATGACCTAAATCCCAAAAAGTGGGAGCTGGATAGATCATGATCATATCCCCGAGATGAAAGAATCAACAACTGAGACAAAGATGATGTATTTTGAAATGACCCAGATAGCCATCGATAAAGGACTGCTGTATCCAGGAGAATGGTCAGGGTCTTCCAGCTGCGAGCGCCATGTCCCTCCACTCCGTGGACCGCTGTGCTATAGGGAGAGACAGACGCGTCTCCAGGAGAGACTGCTAAGTGACATGCCAACATGTGGGTTAAAAGTAGGGGGAAAGAATATATATTTGTATTTACTTGTATTTATGTGTGGAAAACACTGAAGAATTCATGAGAAACAAGTAAAAATGCTTCCCTGTGTGAAGTGGAGGCGCTCTGGGCAGAAGGCAGATGGCAGAAAAAGCCAGTGGTAACCACTTTCTCAGTACCCACATACACTTCATTTTAGTTTCTGAAACATGAATATATTACCTAATCAAAATTGTCTTTTAATATATTCTTTTTTTTTTTTTTTTTTAAAGAGATGTTTCCCAGGCTGGCCTCAAGCGATCCTCCTGCCACGGCAGGAAATGCTGGGATTACAGGTGTGAGCCAGCCCACTCAGCCTAAAAAACATTCTTACAGAATAATTCTGTGGTTTCCTATATATATATATATATATATATATATTTTTTTTTTTTGAGACGGAGTCTCGCTCTGTCACCCAGGCTGGAGTGCAGTGGCCGGATCTCAGCTCACTGCAAGCTCCGCCTCCTGGGTTCACGCCATTCTCCTGCCTCAGCCTCCCGAGTAGCTGGGACTACAGGCATCCGCCACCTCGCCCGGCTAGTTTTTTGTATTTTTTAGTAGAGACGGGGTTTCACCATGTTAACCAGGACGGTCTCGATCTCCTGACCTCGTGATCCGCCCGTCTCGGCCTCCCAAAGTGCTGGGATTACAGGCTTGAGCCACCGCGCCCGGCCGGTTTCCTATATATTAACAAAGGAAAATGATCACAGCATATTGTTAAATTGAAAAAAAAAAAAAGCTATAAAACAGAGAATCTGATTTGATTACAATTTTGTTGGAAAACTTTTTTATTTATTTATTTTTTTTTTGAGATAAGGTCTCGCTCTGTTCCCCCAGGCTGGAGTACAGTGGTGCGATCTGGGCTCACTGCAACCCCTGCCTCCGGGGCTAAATCGATCTTCCCACCTCAGCCTCCCAAGAAGCTGGTGCACGCCACCACGCTTGGCTAATTTTTGTATTTTTGGTAGAGACAAGATTTCACCATGTTGCCCAGGCTGGTCTTGAACTGCCGGACTCAAGCAATCCACCTACCTTGGCCCCCCAAAGTGCTGGGATTTCAGGCGTTAGCCACTGCATCCACCCTTGTTGGAAAACGTTCTATTTGCATATAAACAGCTCCATGTGAGCAGGGCTTTGTCTGTCTGTTCACTGCTGTGTTCCCAGAATCCAGAACATACCTCAACTACTCAATAAGCACAGTGTGAGTGAGCAAGTGAATGAATGAGTGAATGAGTACATGAATGGATGGTTACAGCATCAGGAAGATGTCTGAGGGCATGTGGCCAAACTGAACGGTGGTGAATTTATGACTTTTACCTTCTTGATATTTTTCTGTGTGTTCCAAAAATTGTAAATGAGCACTCCTCATGCTTCTAATCAGGAAAGAAAAACAGTAAAGGCATGGTGGCTCATGCCTGTAATCCCAGCACTTTGTGAGGCTGAGGCAGGTGGATCACTTGAGGTCAGGAGTTTGAGACCAGCCTGGCCAACATGGTGAAACCCCGTCTCTACTAAAAATACAAAAATTAGCTGGGTGTGGTGGTGCGTGCCTGTAATCCCAGCTACTCAGGAAGCTGAGGCAGGAGAATCGTTTGAACCTGGAAGGCGGAGGTTGCAGTGAGCTGAGATCGTGCCATTGTACTCCATCCTGGGCGACAAGAGCAAGACTCTGTCTAAAAAAAAAAAGAAAGAAAGAAAGAGAAGAGAAAAGAAGAGAAGAGAAGAGAAGAAAAGAAAAGAAGGAAGGAAGGGAAGAAAGAAAAAAAAGAAAGAAAGAAAGAAAGAAAGAAAGAGGAAGGAAGGAAGGAAAGAAAGAAAGAAAGAAAGAAAGAAAGAAAGAAAGAAAGAAAGAAAGAAAGAAAGAGAAAGGAAGGAAGGAAGGAAGGAAGGAAGGAAGGAAGGAAGGAAGGAAAGAAAGAAAGAAAAGAAAAACAGTAAAGGTATGAAAAAAAATGCAAAGGCTCTGTCTGCAGGTGTCAGGACACTGGGGTCTGGGCAAGGGAAGGAGGTAGACTCACTGGGAAGAAGCTTGGGCTGGTGACCGGCACATGTCCCACATGTCTTGCCCACACTATTCTGCCCTAGCAGCAGAGCCAGGATTCCCGGGGCGGGCAGCTCAGGAGCACAGAGAATCAGGGCTGCAGGAGCCCTGTGGAAGGCCTGTGACTGGCATCAGGCCACACAGCAGGGCCAGGATGGAACCAGGCCTGCTCAGGTGTCAGCCTCCAACACCAAGACACTTTGATACTGGATGAAGTAATTCACACTTCTTACCTCTGGTTCACAGATGGGGAGTAGAGCTAGAGGCTCTGAAGACAGATTCAGGGTCTCATCCCAGACCGATCTGTCACCAAACTTTTGTTGGTGCTCCTCTCTCTTCTGCAAGCGGGCAGTAGGATCTGGGCCAACCCCAGGAGCTGCCTGCACATGCGGAGGTCCTCAGGCTGCTGTTGGCTGTTAGGATTCTGAAGCTGCCTCCCTGGAGTCGGTTCCCTGGCCCCACAGTGGAGATCAGAAAATCTACAAATGGGCCGGGCGCGGTGGCTCAAGCCTGTAATCCCAGCACTTTGGGAGGCCGAGACGGGCAGATCACGAGGTCAGGAGATCGAGACCATCCTGGCTAACACAGTGAAACCCCATCTCTACTAAAAATACAAAAACTTAGCCGGGCGAGGTGGCGGGCGCCTGTAGTCCCAGCTACTCGGGAGGCTGAGGCAGGAGACTGGCGTGAACCCGGGAGGCGGAGCTTGCAGTGAGCTGAGATCCGGCCACTGCACTCCAGCCTGGGCGACAGAGCGAGACTCCGTCTCAAAAAAAAAAAAAAAAAAGAAAATCTACAAATGTCCAGGGAGCCCCTGGGGAGCCCCGAAGAGACTGCGCACTCCTGGAGACAGCACACAGAGCGGCTGGGTTTGAATCTGACTTTGCCACTTGCCAGCATGTAACCCAAGGAAGTTACCTCCCCTCTCTGCTAAGCGAGGCTGAACTGAGCACAGTACCTTTTGCACAACACTGCCCTGAGAGGGAAGCGCTCAGGGCCACAGGCTCTGCCACTGCTGTCATTATGTGTAGGGAGAGGACAGCAGTCCCCTGCTCTTCCCCTTCCCCTCCAGGGTTCATCCCCCACACCAAGGGCAGAGCGGTCTTCAAAACCAAGGCCAGTTCATCATTCCCTGGAATCCCACGCAGCTGTGAAGGGACAGACTGCTGAGCCGTGTAGCACCCAGGTGGCCATTCTTTTTTTTTTTTTTTAATTATTATTATTATTGTTTATTATACTTTAAGGCCGGGCGCGGTGGCTCAAGCCTGTAATCCCAGCACTTTGGGAGGCCGAGGCGGGTGGATCACGAGGTCAGGAGATCGAGACCATCCTGGCTAACATGGTGAAACCCCGTCTCTACTAAAAATACAAAAAACTAGCCGGGCGTGGTGGCGGGCGCCTGTAGTCCCAGCTACTCGGAGGCTGAGGCAGGAGAATGGCGTGAACCTGAGAGGCGGAGCTTGCAGTGAGCCGAGATCGCGCCACTGCACTCCAGCCTGGGTGACACAGCGCGAGACTCTGTCTCAAAAAAAAATAAAAATAAAAATATTATACTTTAAGTTCCAGGGTACATGTGCACAACGTGCTGGTTTGTTACATAGGTATACATGTGCCATGTTGGTTTGCTGCACCCATTAACTCATCATTCTTTTTTCTTTTTTGAGACAGGGTCTCACTCCGTCACCTAGGCAGGAGTTAGGTGGTGCAATCACTGCTCACTGTAGCCTCGACCTCCTGAGCTCAAGCAATCCTCCCACCTCAGCCTCCCAAGTTGCTGGGGCTATATAGGCATGTGCCATTACACTTGGCTAATTTTTTTATTTTCATAGAGACAGGGTCTCACTAGGTTGCCCAGGCTGCTCTCAAACTCCTGGGCTCAAGCAATCTTCCTAGTTTGGGCTCCCAAAGGGCTGGGACGGTAAACTGTTTTATAAGTTGGTAGTGGTCATGGTTAAATGATTATATATGTTTGTCAAAACTTGCAGAGCATGCTGAAAGAAATCATTTTTACTGCATATAAACAGTACATTAAACCTTCCTTCCTTCCTTCCTTCCTTTCTTCCTCCCTCCCTCCCTCCTCTTCCTCCTCTTCCTCCCCTCCCTCCCTCTCTCCCTCTCTCTCTCTCTCTCTCTTTCTCTCTTTCTTTGACAGTCTCACTCTGTCACCCAGGCTGCACTCAGCTCCCTGCAGCCTTCACCTCCTGGGTTCAGGCAATTCTCCTACCTCAGCCTCCCAGTTAGCTGGGACCACAGGCGCACGCCACCACACCCAGCTAATTTTTGTAATTTTAGTAGAGACAGGGTTTTGCCATGTTGGCCAGGCCGGTCTTGAATTCCTGGCCTCAGGTGATTGGCCCATCTCAGCCTCCCAAAGTGCTGGGATTATAGGCATAAGTTACCATGCCCGGCCATAAACAGTACATTTAATTTTTTTTAATGAAAAGAAAACCAAACTCCTCAGCCACAATACAGGTACATGGGCTTCATTTTACTATTGTATATATTTACATATATCTTTGAAGTTTTCTAAAACTGGGGGGGGAAAAAAAAACACTAAGATTGCTACCGGAAATGAGTCCAAAAGAGAGGGCTCTTGGATCTCACCCAAGAAAGAATTCAGGGCAAGTCCATAGAGTAAAGTAAAAGCAAGTTTATTAAGAAAGTAACCGAATAGGCCGGGTGCAGTGGCTCACGCCTGTAATCCCAGCACTTTGGAAGGCCGAGGCAGGCAGATCACAAGGTCAAGAGTTTGAGACCAGCCTAGCCAACATGGTGAAACCCTGTATCTACTAAGAATACAAAAATTAGATGTGATCAGCTTCCCAGGCAGGGCGGAAGGCCCAGGCATTCCCCGAGCCTGGGGAAGCCGGCTGTCCCAGACTGACCTGCCCCAGGAGAGCCAGCAAAGGACACATTTGGCCTGGCCCAAGCCCTGGTGATTTCAGTGTTATTTTCTGCATGCATAAAACATCTTAGGGGGGATGGCAGTGGCAGTGGCAGTGGCATCTGAGCCTTGCAAATTCCTGAGGTCTGGCAATCCGCCGGCCTCGGCCTCCCAAAGTGCTGAGATTACAGGCGTGAGCCACCGCACCTGGCGCAGCTTAACCTTTCTTTTCAGACCCCTTTGTTGATGCAAGTAAGGCTGATGACCTGTTTCTTGCTGGTACTGAGGATTATATCCATGTAAGAATTCAACAGAGAGACCAGACGCAGTGGCTCACGCCTGTAATCCCAACACTTTGGGAGGCTGAGGCGGGCAGATCACAAGGTCAGGAGTTCGAGACCAGCCTGGCCAATATGCTGAAACCCCATCTCTGCTAAAAATACAAAAAATTAGCTGGGCGTAGTGGTGGGCGCCTGTAATCCCAGCTACTCGGGAGGCTGAGGCACAGGAATCGCTTGAACCCGGGAAGCGGAGGTAGCAGTAAGCCGAGATTGCGCCGCTGCACTCCAGCCTGGACGACAGAGGTAGATTCTTCTCAAAAATAAAAAATAAAAGAGAAGTTTGCCTGCAATGGTACTGTAATTGAGCATTCAGAATATGGAGAAGTACTTCAGCTATAGGGCGACCAACACAAGAACATATGCCAGTTCCTCATAGAGACCGGACTGGCTGAGGACGATCAGCCGAAGGTTCATGGGTTTTAAGTGCTTGTGGCTCAGTGAAGCTTAAGTGAGGATTTCCTTGCAATGAGTAAAATTTCCCTTCTGTCTCTTGTCACAAGTTTAAAAACCTCACAGCGTATACAATGTAACCATTTGGGGTCTGATCCCTTTTTAACTTGGACTAGTGTAACTCCTTCATGCAATCCACTGAAAAGAGACATAAAAAAAATACAAAAATTAGCTGGGCTTGGTGGCATGTGCCTGTAATCCCAGCTACTCAGGAGGCTGAGGCAGGAGAATCGCTTGAACCCGGGAGGCGAAAGTTGCAGTGAGCCGAGATCATCCACTGCACTCCAGGCTGGGTGACAGAGCGAGACTCTGTCTCAAGGAAAAAAAGAGAAAGTAAAGGAATAAAAGAAGGGCTATTCCATAGGCAGAGCAGTAGCTTGGCCTGCTGGACTAAGGATAGTTATAGTTATTTTTTTATTTTGTATTAAACAAAGGGGTGGATTATCCATGAGTTTTTCAGGAAAGGGGTGAGCAATTCCTAGAGTTAAACCCCTTTTTAGACCACATAGGATAACTTCTGGAAGTTGCTATTGCATCTGTAAACTCTCATGGCCCTGGTGGGAGTGTCTTTTAGCATGCTAATATATTCTAATGAGTGCATAATGAGCAATGAGGACGCCCAGAGGTCACTCTCATCGCCATCTTGGTTTTGGTGGGTTTGGGCTGGCTTCTTTACTGCAATCTGTTTTTTTTTCTTTCTTTTTTTTTTTTTTTTGAGACGGAGTCTTGCTCTGTCGCCCAGGCTGGCGTGCAGTGGCGCGATCTTGGCTCACTGCAAGCTCTGCCTCCCGGGTTCACGCCATTCTCCTGCCTCAGCCTCCCAAGTAGCTGGGACTACAGGTGCCTGCCACCACGCCTGGCTAATTTTTTTTTGCATTTTTAGTAGAGACAGGGTTTCACCGTGTTAGCCAGGATGGTCTCGATCTTCTGACCTCGTGATCTGCCTGCCTCGGCCTCCTAAAGTGCTGGGATTACAGGCGTGAGCCACTGCACCCGGCCTACTGCAACCTGTTCTATCAGCAAGGTCTTCATGATATGTATCTTGTGCCGACGTCCTATCTCGTCCTGTGACTTAAAATGCCTAATTTACTAAGAATGCAGCCCAGCAAGTCTCAGCCTTATTTTACCCAGCCCCTATTCAAGATGGAGTCACTCTGGTTCAAATACCTCTGACAAGATCATGCCCCAAACCCTCCCAGGTCAGAGTCCAAGCCAAAGGCCCCTCAATCTGCCTGCAGGACCTCTCATCTCATCCCCTGTCCCCCAGGGTCTCTGTCCTAGCTACGCTGGCTTCCCTGTGTTCTGGGAATGCACCCCAGGGCCTCTGCACAGCCACTCTTTCTGCCCTTCCCCCTATGCCACCTGATTCACTCCCTCACTTCCTTCAAGCCTTTCTTTTTTGACATCGAGTCTCACTCTGTCACCCAGGTTGGAGTGCAGTGGCACAATCTTGGCTTACTGCAGCCTCCACCTCCCAGGTTCAAGTGATTCTCCTGCCTCAGCCTCCCAAGTAGCTGGGATTACAGGTATGCGCCACCATACCCAGCTAATGTTGGTATTTTTCGTAGAGACAGGGTTTCTCCATGTTGGTCAGGCTGGTCTCGAACTCCTGGCCTCAGGTGATCCGCCCACCTGGGCCTCCCAAAGTGCTGGGATTACAGGTGTAAGCCACCACCCCGACCCCTCCTTCAAGCCTTTCAAAAAAGACTTCACGTCAGCTGACGTCTGTCCTGACCACCCAATCTGAAACCATGACCTCCTCCAGGAGCACGCCCCCGCCCCCTGCTGAATCTCCCTCTGGGCCATGTGAAGGGCCAGATCATTAGTTTCCTCTTTGCTTATTGCCTCTCTCCCAACTAGAGCATCAGCTCCTAAAGGGCAGGGAGTTTTGGTTTTTTTGTTGTTGTTTTGTTTTGTTTTGTTTTTTTGAGATGGAGTCTCGCTCTGTCACCCAGGCTGGAGTGCAGTGGCGTAATCTCGGCTCGCTGCAAGCTCTGCCTCCCGGGTTCACACCATTCTCCTGCCTCAGCCTCCCGAGTAGCTGGGACTACAGGCACCCGCCACCGCGCCCAGCTAATTTTTTAATTTTTTTTTTATTTTTTATTTTTTTATTTTTTATTATTATTATTTTTTGAGACGGAGTCTTGCTGTGTCGCCGGGGCTGGAGTGCAGTGGCCGGATCTTAGCTCACTGCAAGCTCCGCGTCCCGGGTTCACGCCATTCTCCTGCCTCAGCCTCCCGAGTAGCTGGGACTACAGGCGCCCGCCACCACGCCCGGCTAGTTTGTTATATTTTTTAATAGAGACGGGGTTTCACCGTGTTAGCCAGGATGGTCTCGATCCCCTGACCTCGTGATCCACCCGTCTCGGCCTCCCAAAGTGCTGGGATTACAGGCTTGAGCCACCGCGCCCGGCCTAATTTTTTTATTTTTAGTAGAGATGGGGTTTCACCATGTTAGCCAGGATGGTCTCGATCTCCTGACCTCGTGATCCGCCCGCCTCGGTCTCCCAAAGTGCTGGGATTACAGGCGTGAGCCATCGCACCGGGCCAGGGCAGGGAGTTTTTTGTATTGTTCGCTGTTGGGTCTCCTTATAACAGTACCTGGCATGCAGTAATCGTCCAATATTTGCTAAATGAACTGATGACTGACTGAATAAATGATATCCTACGTCTATAACCTGGTCTCCACATAGCCCGGTTTCCCCAGGGTAGGGAGGCAGAGCACATCCACTGACTGGATCAGACGGTAAATGCTCACTTGGTTCTTTTGTTTAGCCTTGTTCCAGAAGGAACTTCTGCAAGGTGAAAAGATGCTAGTGAGCTAAGGATATTCAAAAGCAGGGGAGAAGGAAGGGAGCCAGAGACAAGGAAGACCCTGGCTTTTAACTGGGCCAGGTGTGTGCTGGGCTCTGCCAGGGACTGATCAGAGAGGAATCTGCCCTGGATCTAGAATAGCTGGGGGACAGACACTAAATAAATGTGACTGCAGAGATGAGGGCTTCCCAGAGGAGGTGATGTCTGGACAACAGCATGTGCACTGGCCCAGAGTTGGGAACGAGTATGGCCTGTTCAAGAAATTTCAGGAACACGTTCTGGCCTCCCCAAACCACTTACGTGCTCTGGAGATGGAGAAGACACCTGAGACGCTCACGAAGTTACATCTTGCTTGCTCAGGAGTGCCAGCCACTATGACCCATCTGGGGTCAAGGACTTATCTGACCCCAGAATCACTTTCTGTCTCCTTGCATGTAGACTCACTCTCTAGCCTTGTTTTGTTTACAAACTCCCCAATACAAGACACACTGGTTAAAATAACAATAAAAATACACTAGCAGAGGATAGTCTCAGTAAATATATCTGACAAAGGAATGGTAACTGAACAACAAAAATCACTCTAAAGAATTTACAAATTTAAAAAATTAATTTTGTGCCACAAAAATTGTGGCACAATTGGCCAAAGTGTTCACAACAGGATATCCAAATGGCCAAGGAGCATATCCAAAGAGGCTCAACATCTCCATTCAACAGGCCACCGCAAAAGAGAGCTACAGTGTGATGCCACTTCACATGCAGAATGGCTAACTTGGAAAAGACTGGACAATGAATGAAACTCACAAAATTGGCGGCAGGAGTGTAAAATGGTACACCCACTTTGGAAAAAGCTCTGGCAATTTCTCACAAAACTAAATATACACCTGCTATAAGATCCAGCAAAGGCCGGGTATGGTGGCTCATGACTGTAAACCCAGCACTTTTTGAGAGGCCAACACAAGAGGGTATCACTTGAGTCCAGGAGTCTGATACCAGCCAGAGCAACACAGAGAGGCCCTCATCTCTATGAAACTGAAAATTAGCCCAGCATGGTAGCACACACCTGCAGTCCCAGCTACTCAGGAAGCTGAGGTGGATCACTTGAGCACAGGAGATCGAAGCTGCAGTGAGCAGTGATCATGCCATTGCACTCCAGCCTGGGTTACAGAGACAGATTTTCTCTTATAAAAAAGTCCAGCAATCCATTTCTGGTAGCTACACAGAGGAATGCTACAATGCAGACCCTAAAACACGTTTTTAAGAATGTCCATAGCAGATTTATTCATAATAGTCCCAAAGCAAAACAACCCAAATGCCCATCAACAGATGAATGGATAAATTGTGGTATATCCACACTACAAACCAAAAATAAAATTCTAAGCTCCCCAACTGACTGAATGGGTCTCCCCTCTTCCCCAGGGGGATTCCAAAGACACTTGAAAAGCTAGTTCAGGCCGTGATGGGAAGGGAAATGGGACATGCCTCGTTTATAACCCCCTCCCTTTGGAGTGTAGGCACAACTGACCAGAATTAACATTAAAATATACATCATGGCCAGGTACGGTGGCTCACGCCTGTAATCCCAGCACTTTGGGATGCTAAGGCGGGCGGATCACCCGAGGTTGGGAGTTCGAGACCAGCCTGACCAACATGCAGAAACCCCGTCTCTACTAAAAATACAAAAAAAATTAGCCCAGCGTGGTGATGCATGACTGTAATCCCAGTTACTCCAGAGGCTGAGGCAGGAGAATCGCTTGAACCCGGGAGGCAGAGGTTGTGGTGAGCCAAGATCGTGCCACTGCACTCCAGCCTAGGCAACAAGAGCGAAACTCCATCTCAAAAAAAAAAACAAAAAACAAAAAACCATAAAATATATATAGATTGACAAAACAGACTCATTCTTTTCCTTTTTCTTTTTTGAGATGGAGTCTTGCTCTGTCACCCAGGCTGGAGTGCAGTGGCACGATCTCGGCTCACTGAAAGCTCTGCCTCCCAGGTTCACACCATTCTCCTGCCTCAGCCTCCGGAGTAGCTGGGACTACAGGCGCCCACCATGACACCTGGCTAATTCTTTTTCTGTATTTTTAGTAGAGACAAGGTTTCACCGTGTTAGCCAGGATGGTCTTGATCTCCTGACCTTGTGATCCGCCCACCTCAGCCTCCCAAAGTGCTGGGATTACAGGTGTGAGTCACCGTGCCTGACCCAAAACAGACTCTTTGTAGCACTAAGATACCAAATTCCAACCTGACTCTGGTAGAGCATCACATGACAGATAACAGGCTCCGAAAGAAATGAAATAATTTTACCCAAAAACATATTCTTTGACATATTTTGGAATGGCCCTGCAATACCATCTCTTGTGGGGAAAATTTGCATGTGTGGAGAATTTCCCTGCCTTTCTGGGTCTTTTCCTGATTAAGGAGAGATTTGACTAAGGGTCTGACACCTTTCAAAGTCCTAAAAGAGACATTTACCATCTATTCTTTCTGAAGTCTGCTATCAGAGGCTTCATCTACATAGTAAGAACCTTGGCTTTCCACACACCCCTCTTATCTTAACTCTTTCTGACATCAACTCTTTAGGAAAAGCTTAACTCTTTCAACCAAATGCCAATCAGAAAATCTTTGAATAGGGGGGCAGGGGGGAGGGGCGGGTGGCTTGTGCCTATAATCTCAGCACTTTGGGAGGTCGAGGCAGATGGATCGCCTTTGCCTGGGCAACATGTTGAAACTCCATCTCTACAAGAAATACAAAAAAATTAGCCGGCTGTGGTGGCCCACACCAGTGGTCCCAGCTACTTGGGAGGCTGAGGTGGGAGGATCAGAGGATTTTCTCAGTAAATATATCTGACAAAGTAATGGCTTGAGCCAGGTAGGCAGAGGTAGCAGTGAGCCAAGATGGCGCCACTGCACTCCAACTAGGGTGACAGAGTGAGACCCTGTTTCAAAAAAAGAAAAAGAAAATATTTGAATACACCTATGACCTGTAAGCCCTCACCACCTTCTGGATGGCCGAACCAATGTACACCTTACAGGTGTTAGGTCTTTGCCTGTAACTTCTGTCTCCCTAAAATGTATAAAACCAAGCTATAACCCAACCACCTCTGGCACATGTTCTCAGGACCTCTTGAGGCTGTGTCCAGGATCATAGTCACTCATATTTGGCTCAGATTAAGCTCTTCAAATATTTTACAGTTTGGCTTTTTTTGTTAACACAACGGAATGATTACTCAGTGGTGAAAAAGATGCAACAACAGGGATGAATTTCACAGATAAAATATTGAGCAAAAGAAACTGGACATCAAAAGTACACATTGGGCTGGGTGCGGTGGCTCATGCCTGTAATTCCAGTAGTTTGGGAGGCCAAGGCGGAATGGATCACCTGAGGTTGGAAGTTTGAAACTAGCCTGGCCAACATGGTGAAACCCTGTCTCTACTAAAAATACCAAAATTAGCCGAGCGTGGTGGTGTAGGCCTGTAGTCCCAACTCCTCGGGAGGCTGAGGCAGGAGAATCACTTGAACCCAGGAGGCAGACCCTGCAGTGAGCCGAGATCAAACCACTGCACTCCAGCCTGGGCAACAGAGCGAGACTGTCTTAAAATAAATAAATAAATAAATAAATAAATAAATAAATAAATAAATAAATAAAATAAAATAAAATAGTACATATTGTATGATTCTGTTTACATGATGGTCTAGAGAAACCTAATTAGTCAACAATGCTATAAGTCAGGGATAGTGGTTAAATCAAAGGGTAGGGCATTGCTGGGAAGAGGGCCCTAGGGAACCAGCAATGTTCTGTATTTTGATTTGGATGGTGGTCACGCGGGTATGAACATGAAGCTTACACCGTAATTAACAAAACATTAAAAGTAACCTGTGTGATTCACTGCACAGCTATGGGCAACAGGAGTGCCCCTTCAGGTGAACAAGAGGGGAGGGTTGGGATCTAAGGTTGAGCCTTGAAGAGCCTAATTAAGTCGCCTTTCAAAGAAGTCTGAGCCCCAAGAGTCCCGTGTGCCTTCAATCAAGTCCCTGCCCCTTTCTGGGATTCAGCCTCCCCATCTGTGGAGTGGATCCAAGGATCCCCAAGGCCTCTTCCCGCATTTCCACCTCCCTTGGGAGAGGTGGCATTTCACTTCTATCCCAAACAAGGCTTCACGGGACAATTCCTTCCTAGTAGCCAGTAGCCACCCAGGCTGCGCACACGGGTGGGTACGTGCTCCTAGCACCAGTAGCCCTAGGGCACTAACTGCGTGAGAATTCATGCATGTCTTTCATTGCCTTAGGCTTCTATTTGCTCAACTGTAAAACGGAGTCAAGCATACCTATTTCTCAGGTTTCTGGTGATAAATTTCAGCGCAGTGTTTACTGAGCGCTTCCTGTGCTCCAGGGCTTTGCTATACACAGGTCGTGCACACAGCAAGTGCTTAATAAATGGTGGCTGCCTTGGGGACGATTAGAATGTCCATACAGGTTATTACGTCTTTTTAAGAAGGGTCCTTGCAGGGGTACCAAAGTTGCACGTGGGACAAACGCAGGACGGAAAAGCAGCCCGGCGCCCGGCGGCGTCCCGTGTTGTTTTGTTTGGGGCTGCGAGCGGAACGCGGCCGGCGCGGTCCCTTTAAGAGGTGACTGGAATGTATCAAAACAAAAAGGCCGCGCGTCCACTGGCTGCGCGCCGCACGTGACCTCACAGCTGATTTCCTGGCCCCCCCACCTCCTTTTTGTTGCTGCCGCCGCCGCCGAGTGTCAGTTTCAGCGCCGCCGCCTGCGGTCTCCCAGGCCCTAACTACCCCGCCGCCTGCCGCCTGCGCCCGCGCCCGAGCCCCGCCGCGCGCCCGAGCCCTCGCCGCGCGTCCGGGCCCCCGCCGGCGCCGCCCGGGTCCCAGCGCCGCAGCCCCGCGCGCAGATGGCGCACTCGGCGGCCGCCGTGCCGCTGGGCGCGCTGGAGCAGAGCTGCCCCATCCGCGTGGAGCACGACCGCCGGCGCCGCCAGTTCACTGTCCGGCTCAACGGTAACGCGGCCCCAGTCCGCCCCGACCTTTTGTCTGCGAGCGAGCGGGACCCGCCGGGGCCGCCCCCTTTCTGGGCGCCCGTCCCCCGCGCGCCCGCGGCCCGGTCCCGGCCCGCCGCCCGGGAAGGCTGTTGCGAGCGTGCGCCGCGGGGTGGTCTCGGGCGGCCGGAGCTCCGGGCACGGGCTGGGTTGCGCTCGGGGCCAGGTGGGGGCGCGGTCGGCGCTCCGGGAAGTGGAACGGGCTGGGCGGGGTCAGACTACCCGAGAGAACAGGGGCCAGGGCGGACAGGGGCCCCTGGAAAGGCAGAGGCAGGAGCTGGGGCCGCGCGGGTCTCCAGTCTCAGCCGCAGGGGAACCGCACCTGCTCAGGCCCAGTTGTTCACAGCTGTTGGGCATCCACTGAAGGCTCCTGTTGGAGATCCTGGAAAGGTGGTCAGCGGTGACCTGTCCCCTTCTGCGGGTGTTATATGGCTTCTTGCTGCCCCTGGGAATCTTAGTCTTTCTACACCTGGGAGGTCTGCGGACCTGGGGCTGACCGCGAAAGGGGCTTGTGGTCCCTTGGGGGGAGTGTTGGAGGGGGATGACTATCACTATCAAGACTTCAGTGGCTCTGGGACTGGCCATTTGCCTCACTTCTGTGTGCCTCAGTTTTTCCCTCTCTGCAGTGGGAATAACACCAGTGCACACCCCATTGGCTAGCTGTAAGGATGAAAGACTGTGACAAATGTAAAGGATCAGACCAGCTCGTGGGGCATTAGTAAGTGCTGGTAATTGTGGCCGGATCGTGATTGGTGAAGCCAGAAAGCAAGGGCAAGTCCTCCTTTAGTGTAGAGAAGTTTTTGTTTTTGGTTTTTTGAGATGGAGTCTCACACTGTCACCCAGGCTGGAGTTCCTGTGGCACGATCTCGGCTCACTGCAACCTCTGCTTCCTGGGTTCAAGTGATTCTCCCGCCTCAGCCTCCCGAGTAGCTGGGATTACAGGCACCCACCACCACGCCCAGCTAATTTTCGTATTTTTAGTAGAGACGGGCTTTCACCATATTGGCCAGGCTGGTTTTGAACTCCTGACTTCAGGTGATCTACCTGCCGTGGCCTCCCAAAGTGCTGGGATTACAGGAGTGAGTCACCACGCCCAGCTGGTGTAGAGAAGTTTTGACTGGCCCATCCCGCTCAGGAGGTCCCAGAGGTAGGAAGTAGAACTACAAAAACAGGGCCATGAACTCCCTGTGGCCCATCTCGCCCCAGTGGGAATGTCCAAGCTGGACCAGCCCTTAGAGGCCACTGTGCCCATTTTCAAGAAGGGAAGGTGGAGGGCCAGGAAAGGGAAAGGTTTGCCAGAGAGGTCAGGCCGAGAGTTGGACAGAGCTGGGATGGCCTCCTGACTGGTCTGACTCCCTGGACCGTGGGGCTCCTGTGAGCCACGTTTGGCTTCAGCCAGGAGGGGCCTCTGCCAGATCTCTGATGCTATTTGGAATGTGCCCAGTGTCGAGCCAGGCCCCACTACTGCTTCGTGGATGGGACTGTCACAATACCCTGACAATGTTGTGACATACCACCCTGTGTTACAGATGAGGAAACTGAGGCTAGAGACCTTAGGAAATGATTGCCCAGCATCACCCAGAACTTCACCGTTGGCCCAACCAACCCTACACCACCCGGCAGAGGCCAGTCCTGCTACTGCTGGGGTGCCGGCAGGGCTTAGCTAGCGGTGACATTCGGGGCCCTGGCCACTCGGGGAGAGAGAGCTGGTGGCTTTCATATCCTCTCTTCTGAGGTTCCAGAGCGGCCTCTGGTTCCCTTGGGGGCTCAGGAGGCCCATTATTCTCAAAGATAGAAAGAAGAGGGGATACATTTGGGTTTTTTTTTTTTTTTTCTCTTCCAAGTGGGTACAGCCAAAGGACAGCCCTCCAGAGCTGGCTGTGGTCAGGGCTGTACATGCCCAGCCATATTTCTAAACTTACCCCCTTCTGGAACTTACAGCCCAGAGAGCTGACCACAGATGTGGCTGGGGATCTCCCCAGCCAAGCCCAGGGGAGAGAGAAGAGGGAGGCCAGAGGCCCCCAAGGGAGTGGCTGTGCAGCTCAGGGTGGGGCTTTTCTGGGCTTCCAGGCCGCACTGGGTTTGGGTGTGTGTGTCTTGGGACCAGAGAAGGGTCGTCTGAGTGTGGACCCAGGCCTCCCTGAGCTGATCAGGACAACAGGCTGTGGTATCATTCCCGACCTGTAAGGCAAGCCTGGAGGCTGGGCGCTGTTGCGCCCACTGAGTGATACAAACACTGAGGCTGAGGGGTCAGCTAGCCCCAGGCGCCTGGTGCGGAAGTGTTCCTAGGCTGTCCACATAGCAGAGCTAGGCCGATCTCTCTTCCTGCGAGCTCTGGTTCTGAGTGAGGGAAAAAGTTTGAACAGCTTCGTTTATTAAGCACTTAACAGCGTTCTAGGAGGCCCGGTGCACCTGGAGTCTCTTTATTTCATAGCTGCACAGCACAGGGAGAGGGGAAACTGCATTTCCCATATACAGATGGGGAGACTGAGACATGGGGAAGTGAAAAGACTTGCCCCAAGTCTTGCACCACAGAGGTGGAGGAGCTGTGATTCACCCCGTAAGTATTTGTTGAGCGCCTACCGTGTACCAAGCACTCTTAGGTGTTGGGGTCTCGTGTGGCTGACAGAGAGGGAAATGGACAAGACATAGAGTCCGTTTGAATGTATCCTGGAAAACAAAGGGCTCTCATGAGAGGTGCAGGGGGCAAAGGTGAGGCTGTGTTGGGCAGGGCTGCTATTTAGAATCTTGTGTCCAGGACGCCCCTCCCTGGAGGATGGCATTTCAGTGAAGACCCGAAGGAGTCAAGAAACAGAGCTACAAGAGGGAAGAGTGTTTCAAGTGGAGGGAACAGCAAGAGCAAAGCTCTGCCTGCGATGCCTGGTGTGTGCAGGATGGATCGAGGGGTCATGGGGAGCACGTGGTGCAGGGCCTGGAGGCCGTTGTCCCGTGGACTTGGCTTTGACTCTGAGGCACCTAGGAGGGTCCTGAGCAGAAGAAAGACGGGATGCCCGGCCGGGCGCGGTGGCTCAAGCCTGTAATCCCAGCACTTTGGGAGGCCGAGGTGGGTGGATCATGAGGTCAGGAGATCAAGACCATCCTGGCTAACATGGTGAAACCCCGTCTCTACTAAAAATACAAAAAACTAGCCGGGCGTGGTGGCGGGCGCCTGTAGTCCCAGCTACTCGGAGGCTGAGGCAGGAGAATGGCGTGAACCTGGGAGGCGGAGCTTGCAGTGAGCCGAGATCGCGCCACTGCACTCCAGCCTGGGTGACACAGCGCGAGACTCCGTCTCAAAAAAAAAAAAAGAAAGACGGGATGCCCTGGCTCCCTCTGGCTGCTGCTCTAAGGGGAGCAAACTGTGAGGACCAGGACAGAGCAGGGAGGTGGTTACTTCACTAGTCCAGGCACTGCCACGAGGCGTGGGAGAAACGCCTAAATCCTGGACAGATGTGGAAAGAAGCATGGCTGTGACTTGCTTTTGGGTGATGAGAGGAAGGCTTGAGCTCGGGCTTGTCTGATCCCACATCCCCGTTCTGAAATGCAAGCTTGTCATCACTTCGTAGATGGGGAAACCAAAGCACACAGCCTGTAGGCAGCTAAGCCAGAATCAAGCCCCTAGCCTCCATCTGAGGATGGTTTGTGAAGGTTGGAGGCAGCTGGAAGAGACCCCCCACCTCCTGGGCAGTCCCTTCCTCAGCCTTCCCTCTCCCTCACAGGCAGGGCTATGTGTCCCACTTGCTGCAAGGGAAGGGACACTTGAAGGTTGCAGAACTGTGGAACTTTCTGCATCCTCCCTAACCCCCATTTTGCAGACAGGAAGACTGAGGCCCCAGAGAGTCAGCTGCTGCCCCTGGCCTCCCTCAGCATCCCTGGATGCAGTGGAGCTGAGACCACAGCCCCAGGCCTTGGGAGGTGCTCAGATCACAGCCCCAGTATGAGGCTCCTGGCTGTGTTGGGCTGGGCTAGACCAGAGTCCTCTGGGGAGGGGAGGGACCTATGGCTGAGCCTCTCCAGGCTCACAGCTCCCTCTGCCTAATCCACCAATGAGCCACCAACATGTGGCTCCTCTCTGATCCAGGCTCTACTTACAGAGGTGCCGGAAAAGCCAGCCAGGGTGTCTGCTTGTCCTTGTCCAGGGCCACCGTTCCGGCAGCCTGGGCTCTGCCTCCGTCTGCCTCAGTGTCCTCATCTATATATTTTGATCTGCCAGCTCTTCTTGCAGGGTGGGTGTGGGCCGAGTGGAGAAAGCAGAGGTCAACACCTTCTGCAGACTCCACATCTCCCAGAGGTCTTGCCCCTGTCTCCTGTCTGCAAGCTTTGGTCTTTCTCTGTGATCGCCTCCCCTGACAATTTCCTGGCCCGCTTTGGTCCTGAGGTTGGGGAGGGGCAGAGAGAGCATGGGGGTACAGAGACCCAGGGACGGGTCCCCCACGAGCAGAATAGCTTTAACTTTTCTCAGACCAGCCACATGATGCTGGTGGGGTTCTCATGCCCAGGAGGGAGGAGCGTGGTGGTGATCGTCCCGGGACAGGTGAGGTCTCTGGGGCAGAGAGATGTCGGGACTGGCGTAAGATCACCTGGCAGAGTTGAGACTGGAACTGAGGGCCCTGCCCTGCCCTAGGCTTGCTCCTGTGGCTCCCAAGTGACAAGTACTGACCCCCTCTGTGCTAGTCTGAGGTCTGGAGCTCTCAAGGCAGCTCTTAGAGCCTAGCCCAGATAAGGGCCTGGGGCCCGGACCAGGCCCAGAGACTGTGCCTATGTCGCTGTGAGCTGAGACAGCAGGATCCACGGTGCCCAGAAATGAACGTGTGGCTGACAGTGCTGCCCTGGTGTCCTGCTGTCCCATCATGGGGGCTGCGGGCGGCCAGTGGAGGCTTCTGGGCAGGTGACCTTTGGGCTCACCTGGAATGAGAAGGAAGGGTTCCCGGAGGCCCTGGGCAGAAAGGTGGCAGGCAGGGGAACAGCCACCAAAGCAGGGTGGCCAGAGAGGCAGCTGGACCCCAGGCACGTTTAGAAAGCTGTGTCCACAGCCCTGCCGAGGGTCAGGTCAGATGAGAAAGGCAAGGCGAGGAGGAGCCAAGGACCTTGGTCAAGCTTTGGGGACTTGGGCATCTTCCTGGGATCTCCAGACAGGTTTGGGGCAGGACAAGGAGTTGAGCGCGAGGACCGGTATTGCATTTGTGGGCTGTGTTGTGGGTGTAGACACTTGTGACTGGGTGGCCTTTGAAGGCCCTCCAAGGTGGAGTTCAGGCCCTGGCCGGATGCTCTGAGGTTGCCGCCCAGGAGCCTGGCTCCTCGCCACCCACTGCCATGTGGTCTGGCCCATGTAGGGTGTCCATTTAAACTTGATCTTTTCCTCACATGTAGCCCCACCACCACTATGGCCACCCCAGATGCCCTCTGTTCCCCTTTCAGCCTGAAGACCCTCCTTTGACTCAGCCCTATCGCCAGTCAACTCCACACACCTCCCTGATTCTCATTCCAGGTGAGCCCAAACATGACGTGTCCAGAGGCCTCCCCTGACTGCCCGCAGCCCCCATGATGGGAGCAGGACACCAGGGCAGCACTGTCAGCCACGCGTTCATTTCTGGGCACCGTGGATCCTGCTGTCTCATCTCACAGTGACACAGGCACAGCCTCTGGGCCTGGCCCAGGCCCCAGGCCCTTATCTGGGCTAGGCTCTAAGAGCTGCCTTGAGAGTTCCAGACCTCAGACTAGAACAGACGGGGTTAGTACTTGTCACTTGGGAGCCACAGGAGCAAGCCTAGGGCAGGGCAGGCCCCTCAGTTCCAGTCTCAACTCTGCCAGGTGATCCTACGCCAGTCCCGACACCTCTCGGCCCCAGAGACCTCACCTGTCCCGGGACGATCACCACCACCCTCCTCCCTCCTGGGCCTCAGTTTCCCCATCTGTACATGGGGCTGTGAGAATCCTACCTGTTTAGTGGGATGGTTGTGAGGATTGTCGTGTGGAGAGAGCAGAGCACAAGCCTGCCCCATCCTGGGGCTGCACACGCTTGGGCCACCACCGTTCCTGTCCTGCTGTCTCCTGGGAGCCACAGCCCGAGGTGCGGGCCCGGCTGTGGGAAGGCCGGCACGCTGGTCCAGCCAGTTGTCCACAGGTCTGCCGCAAGGCCCTAGTGTGTGTCTGGCAGAGACAGAATAGCAGTTGTTTTAGTTGGACAGATATTTCTTGGGTGTCTACCCTGAGCTGGGTGCCTGGAATATGGTAGTGGCTGAGCTGTGCGATCACTGAGGGCCAGTGGGAAGCAGAGGCCTCCCAGGGTCAGGCCCATCCATGGCCCAGGTGGCTACTCCAGAAACGCTGACGCAAGACGTGCACAGAGGAGCAGAAATGAGCTTGCCAGGCTTCTGGTGTCCACCTCCCTGCTCTGCAGGGACTGTGCTGGAGCAAAAGCTGAGCTCTTTTTGGTGGCTTGCAGGGCTCTGTGTGGTCTGGCCCCAGGATCTCTGACTTGGCTTCCCAACCCTCACCCCCGGCTTGTTCGGGCCCAGCCACTCTGGCCTCCTTGCTCTTCCTTCAGCCTCCTATCCCAGGGCCTTTGCACATGCTGCTCTCGCCAGTGGATGGCTCATACCCCACATCTCCTTTGGGGTCCCTGTATGCCCTTTTTACAGTGGCAGCCCTGCCCCTCCCCACCCACCCCTCCTCTGCTGTGTAGTGATCCTTGGCACCTGTCAGCTTATCACCTGTGATGTATGTACATATGTATTTAGAGACAGGGTCTCATTCTCACCCAGGCTGAAGTGCAGTGATACAATCATATCTCACTGCAGCCCCAAACTCCTGGGCTCAAGTGATCCTCCCGTCTCAGCCTCCCAAATAGCTGGGACCATAGGTGTGTACCACCATGCTCAGCTACCTTTTTTTTTTTGTTGTTGTTGTTGAGATGGAGTTTTGCTCTTGTTGCCCAGGCTGGAGTGCGATGGTGCGGTCACGGCGCTCACTGCAATCTCCGCTTCCCGGGTTCAAGTGATTCTCCTGCCTCAGCTTCCCAAGTAGCTGGGATTACAAGCACCCGCTACCACGCCCAGCTAATTTCTGTATCTTTAGTAGAGATGGGCTTTCACCACGTTGGCCAGGCTGGTCTCGAACTCCTGACCTCAGGTGATCCGCCCGCCTTGGCCTCCCAAAGTGCTGGGATTATAGGAGTGGGTCACTGTGCCTGGCCAACTTTATTTTTATTTTTGTAGAGACTGGGTCATCATGTTGCCCAGGTTGGTCTCCAGCTCCTGGGCTCAAGCGATCCTCCTACCTCTGCCTCCTAGAGTGCTGGGATTACAGGCATGAGCCACCGTGCCCGGCCCCTGTATTATTTATGATTATATTACTTATTATGTGTCTTCCTCAGTAGGTAAGATCCATGAGGAAGAGTTTCATCAGTTTTGGTCACTGCTGCCTGCCCTGCAGCCCAAACACGGCTGGAACATAGTAGGCCCTTAATGAGCCTGGGGTCATTAAATGGCCAGGTTAGGTAGGCAGCTCCCTTGGTGACCGGGTCAGTCTCAAAATAGCCTCCTCTCTCTGCTCGCCTGTCCTGGATGAGTTGAATTAACCCCAGCAGGTGGGGAGCCAAGAACCACATCCCTTGCTGTGCAGCCAGGACAGGCGGCAGTGGCCACAGCTGGGCCTTGGCCAGGGTGGCAGGCACAGTCCACAGAAGGACAGTCAGGCCCACAAGGAGGAGGCAGCAGGGCCGGTGCGGGGGCGGGGCTGCAGGCATGAGGGGAGTGAGGCTGGGGAACCCTCAGCTGGGCCTGGCAGGAACGGGGAAAGGGCATCGGTCAGAGGGAAATGCCTAGGCGATGGCAGGTGCAGGAAGTAGCAGGTGTGTTGGTGGAGCAGAAAGAATGGCTGTGGCTCAGGACCTGCGGGCCTGGGCTCCAGCGTCATCTCGGCCTGCTGTGTGACTTGGATCCCTGGATCTCAGTAGTTCCTCCTCTGGAAATGGGGAGATGAATTGTAGCCATCTCCTGAGGCTTTGGGGAGAATCAAAGGAGAGACCAAGGGCCAGAAAGCCTCCTTGCTGCCGTTGGCCCCGGTTCCGGTGGCCCTGGACTAGTGGTTGGACCTCTTGTCCCGTCAGCCTTCCCCTCGGGTCACCCAGCACAGGCTTTAGGGGCAGATTCTCTGGGGCTTTGAAGTTAAAGCACGTGAAACACAGCGTGCTTTTCAAGAGTGGAGAAAGACACGTGGCGATGAATGTCTTCTTTTAGCGCCAGCGTGTTGAGTCTCCCACCTTGGAACCTTTGCCCTGGCCATGCCCCTGCACCACCTTCCCGGCACTCCCCTCTCAACTCAGAGGCTTCGGGGAGAATCAAAGGAGAGACGGAAGGCCACTGAGCTGGGCACGGTGACTTCCCCTCCATTGGAGGGGCCTCCCTGACGGCCCCCTCCCAGCTTGTTTATTTCATTCACACACTTGGCGCTCCCTGAAACTAGAAACCTCAGTGTTATCCTAGACTCCCCTTTCCCTGCTCGACCACATCCGAGCCATCAGTAAATCCTGCTGGCTACACTTTCAGATACCATCCAGTCAAAACACTGCTCCACACAGCCACACTGCCCCCGCCCTGGTCTGTGTTCCGTCTTCACCCTCTGGGCTCCCTGCCCCTGCTCCCCATCCGTTCTCCCCACAGTGGCAGCAGAATCTGTGAATCGCATCCGTCCCTTTGCTTAGGGGCTTCCAGTGGCGCCCAGCTCAGAAGGCTTAGGAGGCTCTGCAGGACCTGCCCTATCACCTCCCTGCCCCCATCTTTTCCCTTCCCCTCACCCACCCCACTCCAGCTGCCCCTCATTCAGGCCCACTCCCGCCTCAGAGCCTTTGCACTGGCTGTTCCCTCTGCCCAGAACACCGTTCCCTCCGAATGGCTGGTGCCCTCTCCTTCCTGTCTTCACCTGCCCCCATTCCCTGGCATCCTACACATCCACTTGCTTTTCATGTTTATTCTTTCTCCTGTTTGGGTTTCATGGAGGTAGGACTCCTTGTGTGGCTTGTTTGCTGCTATATTCCCAGCATCTGAAACAGTACCTGGGGCTCAGGAAACATTTGGTGGATGGATAAGTGGATGGGTGGGTCGATGGATGCATGGGTAGGTGGACAGGCAAACAGATGAGACACTGAAAACTGTGGTTAGGAAAAACTTCAGTTCATTCTTTGCCCAGCAGGAGTTTGGGGTGGACTGGTGAGCTCCAGGCCTGGCAGGCCTGGTGGAGTGTGAAGACGCATTTGTTACTGTCTCCCGTGTCCAGCGTCATGGACTCTGCCACGGGCCTCTGATCTTGCCTGCTGCATCTCGGTCAGGGTCCAGCAGGTGGTCGTGATGCGTGGCACAGCGCTGCCTCTCTTGTCTCTTCATGCTCTGCCTTCGTTGCAGATTTGCTGAGCCCTGTTCTGTGTCCAATGCTGGGTCCTGGGGCCAGATCCGAGGGTGTGGTGGGTTGGGGATGCAGAGAGCAGGGCTACAGAAGGGGTGGTAGGGCTCTGGGATGCTAAGACTGACGTAGTAGCAGAGGTTCAGGTGTTCTAAGCACTGCTGTAAGCATGTCACAGAGGTTACCTCATTTAATTCTCCAAACCACCCTATGAAGGACATTTTATTGTATCCCCACTTTATGGATGAGGGGACTGAGGCGCCGAGAGGTTATTCAGGATTTAGCTGTAGCAGTTGAATGGGCCCCAATGCCTGTCCCTCCACCCCAGCCTCTGCACCTGAGTCCACTTGGATGGGAGTCAGCATAGGCTTACTTGTCTCCACAACCCCCAGGATGTCATGACCGGGCCGTCCTGCTCTATGAGTACGTGGGCAAGCGGATCGTGGACCTGCAGCACACCGAGGTCCCAGATGCCTACCGTGGGCGCGGCATCGCCAAGCACCTCGCCAAGGTAGGGCAGGCAGGCGGCAGGGCCAGGCGGGAGCGGGGACGTGGGGGCTGCCACCCTCCCTCAGAGGAGACGGTGGCCCTGGTGGCCAGTTCAGCCTGCTTCTTGGCCCTGGATCCTCTCCGGGCCGGTGGCAGCCTTTCTGGGCCCAGGCTCCTGTTCAAGACCCTGGCGTGGCTGAGCCTCCAGGATCCTTACACACCTCCTGTGTGGCAGGTGCTTCGTGGGAGCCCCATTCCCGCCCCCAGCCCCTTCATCCTCAGGGAATCCCAAATCCCAGGCTGTCTGGAGAGAGGTTTGGGCTTGGGGAAGGGAGTTACAGCCAGAGCAAAGCAGGCCCCGAGGGCTGCTGCTGGGACTTAGCTGGGCCCTCGGCAGGCTTCCCTCCTCCACCCCCACCCCGCCAGGAGAATTGCAGGCAACCTTTGCCCTCCGTGCTGCCTGGGGCATGGGGGCTTGTACCTCCCTGGGGAGAGGTGATGTGTTTTTTCCTTGTGTACTGGACCAGTCTGTGGGGATCATCCCAGGTGATGCTGAAGCAAGAGAATTACTGAGCAGGGCAAAGTGGGTGGCCAGGGAGCCGGGGCCTGGGGAGGGAGCAGATGATGCCACCTTTCTGGTGCCGGCTGCAGGCCCTGACCGCTGTCCTCTCTGCCCGGCTCCCAGGCCGCCCTGGACTTCGTGGTGGAGGAGGACCTGAAGGCCCATCTCACCTGCTGGTACATCCAGAAGTACGTCAAGGAGAACCCCCTGCCGCAGTACCTGGAGCGCCTGCAGCCGTAACCCTGGCCTGCAGGCGGGAGCGCTCCCTGCCGGACTCTTCCACGTGGCCTTTGCCCGGCCCTACGTGCTCTCAGGAACCTGGTCCCACTGGGAACAGACTCAGAGTTATTTTTGTAAGGACACTTATCTGTGCTCCACGTCCAGATCCCTGGAGGCCGCTGACCAATGATGGGCGGTGACCCGGTAACTGAGGTGGCAAGGAGGCCGGGTAGTCCCGGCAGCTCCCTCTCTGCAGAGACCAGCAGCTTCGTGGGAGGCCTGTGGGCCGCACTAGGGGCTAGAGCCAGCCTGCATCCCGCCCGCCGGGTTCCACGTGGAGATCAGCAGGAGGGCCAGTGCGGGACCCCTGCTGCCACCTCTCCTGGGCCCGTGTCCTTTCTGGAAATTAGGAAGGTGTGCCCCAGAGCCAAGAGGAGCAATAAGAAACCTCGTGTGCCAGCTTCTGAGGGTGGCAGCGCCAGACCCCACCTGCCACCAGCGCTGCCCCTTTCTCAGACCCCCATCCCCAGTACAGGCAGGGCCCTGGAAGGGAGCAGCTCTCGCTGCCAGAAACCAGGAGAGTGAAGGACGGAGCACTGGCCAGGCTCAATGGCACGTGCGGTTCACACATGTGAACACACAGGATGTGGTCTACAGGCGGGCTGGTGGTGGGTGCCGTGGGTGTTTTCCTCTCCTTGGTACCCCCACCTTTTTTTTGGCCTCTCGTGTAGGTTCTGCAGGAAACCAAGACCCCATCCCCCTGGGCTGCTGTCCCCTATACCCCTGTCTGCTGGGAGCATCTCCAAGGGGCCCTGAGCAGCTGCAGGCCTGCCCCTTGCTGGCCTTGGCCACCTGCCTGAGCCTTCTCCGAGAAGATGCCTTGGAGCTGGGGTGGGAGAGAGGCTGACTGTTCTCCAAAAACTGCCATCAGCATCCAAGAGGAAGAAACATCAGGCACAGGGGTTTCTGTGCTGCTGCCAAACATCAGTGTCCTCTTTTGGGCTGGCTAAGCTGGATACACTCTGCTGCCCATCCAGCCCTGGGCTCCTCCCCAACCCAGCCTTCCTGGGTGCAGTCCGGGAGACACACCAGCACACTTTGGTGGGACCAGCCTTTCCCGGGCATGCTGGCTTCCCCTGGGGCTGGCTCAGGTCCTGCCCTCTTGTGTCAGCTCTAACAAGGGTCAGATTCGTCCCTGCTCCTCTGTAGAGCTGGAGGGTGACCCTGGAGCCAGGGGCCCTTTAGGGCTGAGACATTGGTTAGTCAACAGCACATCCCTTGGGAGTGATGCATTCCCACCAGGCTTCGGGGGGTGTCAGGCTGGGCTCTGGGCAGTACAGGGAGAGGTTGACTCCCCCGGTGCAGCGGCCGTGGTTGCCATGGTGACTCCTCCCTTTGACTCCATGCGCAGGCGCTGGCTGGCCTATGGTTGCATTTTCCACTCACCTCCTTGCTATCCCCAGTCTTGGCACCGAGACCCCCCGCATTCCTTCTCCAGCCACAGCAGCTCAGGGGTCTTCCTGCCTGGACACAGGACCATGGAGACCTGCATGTGCAGGGAGGCCTGGCATCCTGCCGATGGGGGTCCTGGAGCCCCAGAGTCTCCTCGAAACCCCTGCTGTGGGTCACAGCGTGGACCAGCAGGGGTCACCATCCCAAGCACCCCCCACATCCCTGCCCCTTGCCCTGTGGCAGATGCTCCTGCCCTGGCCTCCAGGAATTTGGCCCTTTTGCAGAGGGCTTGTATGAGAGGTCGGAGGCAGGAGGTGGGCCGAGCTGCTCCGGGTCCCCTCCAGGGCTAGGGGTGGCCCATTGCTGGCAGAATTTAAGGAAAGAGGAAGTTGTAGGCACAGAGGATGGGCAGCCAGGCCTGGGCCTTCCCCTTACTGTCCCGGGGCAGCAGGGCTGGGGGCCTCCTTTCCCCTCCCTGAGGTCACCCCCTTCCCATGCACATGTCCCTCCCCACGTTCAAGCACGTAGTCCATCATGACCACCCAGGAGCTCAGTGAGCTGAGGCCGTGTCCCCGTGGCCTCCAGCCCACCTTGCAGTGGCAGTACAAGGAGGCCCCCACAGGAAGCCCTTGAGAGCCAGGAGGGAATGGGCCTGGCCCCACCCTGTTCCCACGCTCACCTAAGGTTCCTCCCCCTGTGTTCTAGCAGGTGACTCTCCATCCGGCCAGCCCACAACCAATACTTGAACCAGGAGGCTTGGGGTGGTGGAGGCCCGCAGAGGCCCTGGGCCCAGGAACCGAGGCTAGGGCTTTCTCAGGAGGCCTGATCCAAGCTCCTGCTGGTATGACCTGGCCTCGCCTCGGGCTGCCTTACATCACCGCTAACCCACGCCGGGGCTAGGCAGGGCTTCGTGGGACCTGGCCCAAGGTCTCCAGCAGAGCAATAACCACATCTCCCCAGGTCAGGTCGCCACAGACACCCTGCCCTGGAGCCCCCAGCCCATCCCGTCTGGTGCTACCCTGTCTACCTGGCAGCCCAGCCTCACCCCTCCCATCGGGTCACCTGGGAGTCCTTGGTAAGGATGTCACCACATGGGGCCGATTTATGCATCTGGGCGAGAGCCAGAGTGGGGCAGGGGACGCTCGGGGGCCTGCAGGTCTCCCACAGAGCTGCTTTCCTGCCCGCTTCACCCTGTGGGTTTCTATTTTCTTGCCCGGTCAAAATAGGCAGTGACTCGTGCCTTCCCTCCTCAGGGCCCGTGGCAGGGTGTGGACCCAGCTGGCCCCGGGACCGCCCCCTTCCTCATTCTCCAAGCTCCTCAACAGGTCTCAGAGGAACGTTTCCGTAAAAGGTGTGGCCTGACTTGCAGTGCTGTCCCCACGCTGTCGCCTCCCCCACAGCAACCTGCTGGTCAGCCCTGTCCTTAACTGCTGGGGAGGTTGAGGTGGGAAGGGGGAGGCAGCCTTCCCTCCCTGGTATCTGGCCTCTCTTCTCAGTCCTCAGCCCAACCTTCAGTGTGGAGAGCGAGACCCGGAGTGGCACTGGGGCTTGGCTGAGGTCTCCCCGCAGGATAACAGTGACTTCAGGACCCCAGACCCCAGTCTGGGCAGCTCTGCCTTTCCAGCTGGCCCAGCCCCCACATCACAGTTCCCTGCCATCTCCAGGTGCAAAAGGCCCCGAGGCCACAGCCCAGCTATGAAGCAGAGTGACTTCGTGGGGTTTCCTAGGAAGGGGCAGCGATGTCATGCAGGAGATCTGCTGTGCCATAAGAAGTCGCTCCTTTGGGATTTCTGGTCCACTGCAGGGAGGTGAGGCCCAGCCTCATGTCAACACATGCCCATCAAGGAAAGCTGTGGCTAATGCTTACAAAACAAGTGAAAATCTTGCACCAGGCCCAGGGCCATATCTCATTCCATGCCAGCTGCTGAGGGAGGGAACAGACTGCAAGACAATTTCTCCTAGTTCCCACTCAGGGTTTCATGGCTACTCAGAATGAAAGAGAAAGTGTCAGGCCCGTTGCAATCTTTTTTTTTTTTTTTTTTTTGGAGATGGAGTCTCGCTCTGTCGCCCAGGCTGGAGTGCAGTGGTGTGATCTTGGCTCACTGCAACCACCACCTCCCGGGTTCAAGCGATTCTCCTGCCTCAGCTTCCCAAGTAGCTGGGGTTACAGGTGCGTGCCACCACACCCAGCTAATTTTTGTATTTTTAGTAGGGGTGGGGTTTCACCATGTTGGCCAGGCTGGTCTCGAACCCCTGACCTCAAATGATCCACCCGCCTTGGCCTCCCAAAGTGTTGGGATTACAGGTGTGAGCCACCTCACCCGGCCCCGTTGCAATCTTATTCTACTTTGTTTTCACAGCAGTCCCGTGACGTGCCTATTATTAGGCCTATTTGATAGATGAGACTGAAACTCAATCAGGGGTCACAAGCCAAAGCCCATGCTACTTGAAGGGCTCAGGATTCAGCCCAGCTCCCGTCCTCTTGGTGGCATCGAGCTTGTGTGATACAAGGTCTTATGTCTGCTTGTGGTGACAGATGGCCTTGAAAGCAATAAACATAAAACTTCCAGCAACTTCCCACTCAGCTGCAAGCCTGCGAAGGGTCCTGCCTCGAGCCATAAGGTGAGCGGCTAACCAGTGCTGGGCTGGTATGGAGAAGGCTGAATCGCCTGTGAGGCTGGGGTTGTAGGCAGGAATATTCACGGAGCCCCTGACCATACACTCACACTGCTCTTCCTGAGTTCAGGGTTCTTGGATTTGCTCAAGTCCACCCAAATATCCCTTTACGATTCTCAGGGTCCCACTCCTTCCAGATCCAATGCCCTAAATTTTACATAAGAGTTCCGGCAAGGCTGTGAATTCAACTTGTGTTGTAACTGCAACCTGCAGGATCAAATTTAGGGTTTTCAGTTGTATCGGTCTTATGGCTACAAGATATTAAAGAGATTCTTTTCTGGTTATCCAAGATGCTGTCTGTTTTTCTATCCAAGTCTTGGGTTTGTCACTTCTGCTGCCTCCAGTGTAGTCAGAAGCCAACAGTCTTTCCAGCTGTCCCCATGACATGAAGGGCTTCAGCCATTTGGTCTCTCAAGCTTTGCCTTCAAGAGACACTTCACCCCAGGTGCTTAAAATAGGTGATGTTGTAAGGACTAGTTTTGTCACTGAATGCTGTGACTTTCCAGGGTACCACATCCCCTCTGACAGTGAGGTCATTACTGCGTTCCAGCCCAATCCAGGCAGATAACCAATCCCCGATTTCCAGCATTAAGGGTCTATTTCTAGGAAGTCATTTCTGCTACCAAGGACATTATCAGTCAGTGAAGAGTCAGGAAAATGGAAATTGCCCAGGTGCTTCAGAGTGGATTTAATGCAGGGGACTGGTTATGAAAACTGATGGAAAAATGAGAAGAGTGAGAGTGAAAAGGTGAGATTGCCCAAATATTGGTAAGTGCAGGAAAAGTGCAGGAAGCTGCTTTTACATGGAGGCTGGAGGAACAGGTGTCACCCAGAAGTGCCTGGGGATCACAGGGCCTGCTGAGGGTGCTCCTGGTAGAACCTTGCTGGCTGAACAAGACCCAGGTGTGCATGCCTGCTGATGACTGCTGCTGTTGCCAGCACTAAAAAACCCCCCAGATCCAGGAACTTTACTGCCTTCTGATTGATCAGTGCTTCCTACCAGTGGGAACAAATTGGAAGGCCACTGGTAAGGGCTCTAGCAAATGTAGTTTGCAGGCTTCCAGCCTCTCTGTGATCAGAGGAGGGAAGGGATCTGGCAACCAACAATCAGGGCAAGCGGAAATATTCTTGCCTGCAGGGGCTGTGGCATATGACATAATGCCAGTCCACTGGTACCAAGGCTGAGGCAAAGCATCTAGAGGATGACAGGCCCCAGAGCCAGGCAGACCAAGAATGGATGGATAGTGGGTAGATGGTTGGGTGATAGATGGAGGGGTAGATGAGTGGGTGGGTGGGTAAGTGGGTAGATGGATGTGTGGATCGGTGAGAGAATGGTTATTAGCAATACCAGCTCAACTGCCATCACTAATACCAGCACATCATGCACTGGAGTGCTAAAATTAAAAGCTCCTTTGTCTTGGGAAGAGCTTGTCTGAGGGTTGAGGGAGACATTTGCAGGCCATTACACATGGAGTCAGGTGGGAGATCTGGCTGGGTGAGATTCTATCATTTTCTGAATTAGGGAGAGGGTGGAACCCAGGAGTTGAAAGAGGGGGGCCCCTTGAGAGGTTTGTTCCTGAAAGTTGTCCTGATTCAGGAGGAAGCTTGACGATGGGGTCGCACATTGGGTGTGGAGACCCTGAGACTGCAGGAATAAGCCTCTGCATGGCCATTCTGGAATCTGGGAAAGGAGAGCCAGGGCATACAAATGTATTGGTGTTTCATCTGCCAACTAAGACAAAAAAGTCCAACTAGGTGCCCTGGACTAGGTCGTCTCATTTAAACTTCCCAGCAAGCCATGAGGAGAGAACCTGCATCCTGTTCACGTGGAGCCACTGCCCTTTGGAGATACGATGCCATCCACACCGTGCGCAGTGAGGGTGACCCAGGCAGACGGGCCACTATCTTCACAGGACCTGAGTTCAGGGGAGGGGGATGAGAAAGTGCACACGTAACAAGAAACTGTGACCAGACTATTGGTGCACACACAGGCGACGCACCCAGCCCCAATGCGGAGAACCTGCAAGGCTCTCTTGAAGAAGGAGATGGGGACTGGGGCCTGAAAGATGAGGGAGCTTTGCAAGGGGCACAACCTGCAGGCCCCAAGGGATCCGGGCCTCATGGTCTCTGACCTCAACTCCCACTACTCCTCCCCATTCTCACTCCACCCCAGCCACATGGGCCTCCTGCTGGTCCTTGTATCTGCAAAGCTGCTCCCACCTCAGAGGCTATGCTCTCTGCCCAGAGCACTCTTCCCCCAGATATGCTCATGGCTCCCTCCCTCACCTCCTTCAGGTCCGTGCCCAGTGATCACCTTCTGGATGAGGCCTTCCTTCCCAGTTCTCCCCTGCCCAACATTTAAATTGCTACCTCCTCCACTTCTGATCCCTTTACCCTGCCCTATTTTTTCCAGTCATTGATTTCTTCTTACACGATGTATGATTTATTTATTTTATCTGGTTTATTATTCATTGTCTCTCCCAGCTAGAATACAAGCTGCATGAGGGCAGGAGTTTGTTTTTTCATTGCAGAATCCCAGCATGTGGATCAGTGCCTGGCACACATTTAGTGCTCAAAACATTTGTTGGATGGGTGGGTGGATGAATTAGTGGATGGGTGTGTGGATGGGTGGGTGGGTGGATGGATAGGTAAATGGATGAATGAATGAATGAGTGGGTGGGTGAATTAGTGGATAGGTGGGTGGATGGTGGGTGGGTGGGTGGATGGATGGATGGATGGGTGGGTGGATGGGTGAATGGCTGGGTGGATGACTGGGTGGATGGGTGGGTGGATAGATGATTGGGTGGATAGATGGATGAGTAGATGAGTGGGTGGATGGGTGAGTGGGTGGATGGATGGGTGGATGGGTGAGCGGGTGGATGGATGGATGGGTAGATGAGTAGGTGGATGAGTGGATGGGTGGGTGGATGGATGGATGGATGGATGGATGGATGGACGGGTGTGGGTGGATGAATGGCTGGGTGGATGAGTGGGTGGATGGATGGATGAGTGGGTGGATAGATGGGTGGGTGGATAGATGGGTGGATGAGTGTGTGGATGTGTGGATGGATGGGTGGATGTGTGGATGGATGGGTGGATGGATGGATGGGTGTGGGTGGATGAATGGCTGGGTGGATGAGTGGATGGATGGATAGGTGAGTGGGTGGATAGATGGTTGGGTGGATGGATGGATAGGTAGATGAGTGAGCGGATGGGTGGATGGATGGGTGTGGGTGGATGAGTGGGTGGATGGATGGATGAGTGGGTAGATAGATGGTTGGGTGGCGGATGGATGGATGGATGGGTAGATGAGTGGGTGGATGGATGGATGCGTGGGTGGATGAATGGGTGAATGGATGGCTGGGTGGATGGTTGGATGAGTAGGTGGGTGGGTGGTTTGGTGGATGAGTGGATGGATGGATGGCTGAGTGAATGGCTAGAACAGTGAGGGGGAGAGGGCTCCAGGTGGGCTAACCAGCATGAGCAAAGGCCTAGAGATGAGAGATCCTTGAGGAATCAAATGAAGATGAGTGAGGCTGGCAGGGGGAAGGTCAAGGGATGAGACCGGAGAGGTGGAATGGCTGGATGATGGAGAGCCCTGAAGTGTGGTAGAGATTGTTAGCAGTTCAATGAGTTTTCACTCATGGGCACACAGCTGCACCTCCTGCCACCCACACAGCAGTTGGGGCCTGAGATCTGCATTCTGCAAGGAGCATGGATATGGGCTCTCTCCAGGCTCTCTCTTTCCCGTTCCACTGTTGAATATCATTGGTTACTAGGCCTTGGGAAGGATGAATCTACTAACTGTAAAGAACACAAGTTTCCAAATTACTGCATTCAGCTTTTCAGGAGAAAAGCCATATGCCACTAATGAGCTCTCACTCTGGCTTGTTATGTGAGAAATACATCTCTGTGGTTTTTTAATCATTCTGCATTTTGGGGTCTATTTGTTACAGCAGATAGTGTGCACTAATGAATACCTCAAAATAGAGTGCTGCCATAACTTGAAACCTCAAATATGTACCATTGGCTTAGTAGCCAGGCAGCAGGGAACATGGAAATAGATGTTGCAGAATGGAAAGTGGGAGACTCACGTCATGCAGAGGTAAAATGTTTGTTAGAGCTGTAGCCTACAATAGCTTGAAGGGCAGACTGGGAGAAGTAAGCCTGTAGCTCCAGAGAAAGGAAGCCAAGTGAGCACAATAAAAATATATGTTAGGCTGGGCACGGTGGCTCACGTCTGTAATCCCAGTACTTTGGGAGGCTGAGGCGGGCAGGTGATGAGGTCAAGAGATCGAGACCATCCTGGCCAACATGGTGAAACCCTGTCTCTACCAAAAATACAAAAATTAACTGGGCATGGTGGCGGGCGCCTGTAGTCCCAGATACTCAGGAGGCTGAGGCAGGAGAATCGCTTGAAACCGGGAGGCAGAGGTTGCAGTGGGCCGAGATCGTGCCACTACACTCCAGCCTGAAGACAGAGCGAGACTCCGTCTCAAAAAAAAAAAAAAGAAGAAAAATATGTTAGTCATTCCTTTGGTGTACAGTCAGGTATTGTGAGATAGAGACGCACTGAAGCAAGATATAAACAGTGTGGAAATAGAAGAAAGGGAAATACGAAGAGTTTGAGGCCTTGCGGTGTTGGAAAAGTGAACTGCGAACGGATCTCAAATAGCAGGAAATAAAAATGAAAAGGTTTTAAGTAGCAACGGCTTATTAAAACTCTCAGGTCTACAGACGAAGGCCTTAATCGTGCAGCAAGGATCAAATGAAGTGGGTGGTCTTGCCCCACTAATTGTTGAGATGTTCTCAAGGTCAGTGTCAGTAAATAGAGAGACAGAGACAGCAGAGACAGAGACATAGGAGATGAGGAAGCTAAGAAATCAAGCTGCTGGAAGATGATAGTAGAAAAGTACCTCGGGTGTGGTCACATGGAACTTACTGGAAGGAAAACTCCCTAAAATCTGGAGGGAATTGTATTGCCAAAGCCACCACAAGCCTGTCATTGTAGAACACGCCTTGGGCCTCCACCCTTGTACAGGCAGGAAAAGAGCTGCAAAAACCACGTGGTCCCCACCTCAGATGTCGCCATGGAGAAAACTGGATGAGGAGGGACCTCCCAGAAAGCAGCGTTGGAAAATCCCTCCATGAGTAGGACAGTGACCTTCACAACATCGCCAGTCAGATTCTGCAATTGTGGGGTGGGGGCTGCTCTGTGTCCCTGTTCCCGCTTCCCTAATGAGAGCTTTAACTGCCCCCAGCCAGTTCAGAGGGAGCAGGAACTGGATTTTACTTGGAGATCCCAGGATGGTCATAGCAGAGAGCATGGCATGTTCCAGGAGGTGCAGGGCCACAGGCAGAGACAGATGGGGTTTGGGTCATCCCTCTGGGGGAGGGTGTGATAGAAGAAAGAGCACACTGCTATCTCGTTGCCAGAAAGACAGACCGTTGCTGAGACTCATAGTGAATCATTAAAAATCAATTTTCTGACCTCCCTGGATACACAGACTATTTCATAGTCTCCCCCTGCAGTCAATTGTGAGCAGAGGTGGACTGAGGCTTCTAAGAGTGGGAGGGCCCCTCCCCCTCCCTGACCTCTGCTTCCCCTTAACTGGCTGGATGCAGAAGGGGAACAAGACAGTTGGAGCCTGGGTCCCTGAATCACTGCATGGAGGAAAGCTATCCACTGGCAAGGGACACCTACTTCACACCACAGTGAGGAAGAACCAGACTGAACTGCATCTCAACAATGAAGCATTTCTCAGCCCATTTGTTCCAGCAGCTGACAACGCCCTGACAAACACACAGGCCATGGCCAGGGATCTAGAGTTGATGCTGAGGCGCCACTAGAAGATTCTAAGCAGAAAAGTAGTATGGTTATATTTATTGTTTTAAAAGAATTATTGTGGCCGGGCCAGGCACAGTGGCTCACGCCTGTAATGCCAACACTTTGGGAGGCTGAAGTGGGAGGATTACTTGAGCCCAGGAATTGGAGACCAGTCTGGGTGACACAGTGAACCTCTCTCTGAATAAAAGAAAAGAAAAAATTTATAACTGTGTCTGGGATGTGGAGAAAGGATGGGAGGGATGAAGGCTAGAGGTAGAAAGGCAGATTAGGAGGCCGTGGCAGATGCTAGGTGAGAGAGGATGACTCTCTCTTGCACTACAGTTGGGGCAGTAAGGAGAGAGAAAATGGGTAGGTTTGAGAGCTGACAAGTGGCAGGGTCAGGACTCGACCCTGGGTCTGCCTGGGCAGAAGGGGGTGTGTTGAGGTGTGTGTGGTGTATTATATGCATGGCTCCTAGACTCCATCTCTGCTGTGGCTGAGTCAGGCCAGAGTCCAGCACTCCTCACTTGACCTTTTGGCCTGACTGCTATCTTGCCCCCTGTGGGCTCCATGCAGCAACCAGAAAGATCCTTCTAAAACCTCAGTCACATCATGTCTCTCTCCTGCTCAAAAGTCCCCAATGCCCTCTTATTTACTACATGAAGGATAAAACCCAAGGGCCCCAATGCTGCTTCTGCTTACCCAAGTCCCTTCATCACACCTCAGCTGCACTGACTTTGTTTACGTTCATCAACTCTTTCAAGCTTATTCCTGCCTCAGGGCCTTTGCACATGTGTTCCCTCTACCTGAAAAGTTCTTCTTCTACATATTCTCCTAGTTTGACCTTCCTTATCGTTTATGTCTGTTTTAGTTAAAGACATGTTTAGCTGCTAGAAAAACCTAACTCACAAGGCATTTCATTTACCTCATATATCATGAAGCCTGGAGGATGAAGGTCCAGAGTTTGTGCAATGGTGCAATGATGTCACCGAAGGCCTAGGCTCTTCTCATCTTCCCTCTGCAGCATCCTTGCTGTGTTGTTTTTTGTCCTCATGCTTCTTGCCTCATGGTCACAAAATGGCTGCTATGCCTCCAGGCATCACATCCATATTCTAGACACTGCCTTCCCTGGCCTCCCCATCTAACGCTGGCTCCCTAGGCACTCTATCCCATTACCCCATCTTATTTTGATCCCATATGACTACCTGGAAGTTTCTCACTTGTTTCCTTGCTTGCTGACAACCTCCTGTCACTTCAGTAAAAGCCCCCCTAGGGCAGGGGCTTTGATTTCCATCTTGTTTTCCATCTTGTTCATTGCCAAATTGCCAGATTGCCAAATTGCCAAAGCAATTTCATTTCCATCTTGTTTACTGCCAAAGCCCAGCCCTGGCACAGCATCTGGCACATAGGAAATGCTCAATAAATATTTGTAGACTGCATGAATAATAAAGTTCCCCAGCTGGCGTGGTGCCAGAAGCAGGACTCAAACCCCAGCCTCCCACCTCATGGGCCTGGGCATTTCCTAGTGTATCCTGGCGCCTCCTTGCCAACTCTCTGTGAGGAATCCAGGCAGTCCTGAGCAGCAGCCAAACCCTCAGCAGTCTCCAGCCACATGAACACGAAGCCTGTGTTTTGAGGCCCAGTGGAGAGAGGGAGAATCCCACCACCAGGGTTTAGGGAGCGCTTCCTGCTCACAGGTGAGCATGTCCTCAGAGGCACGCCGGCTGGCAGGCCTTCCTATATAGTGCAAAGCCCCAGGTGTAACGGCAGCCCTTAGCCGCTGGGAAAGACCCTCCCTTTTCAAGGATCTTCCAGTCACCTGTGTAGGTGAAGTAGGGCTCAGCTCCAGGCCAGCATGCCCCTAACTCCAACAAATGCAGAGCCCGGGCGCCGAGATGTAGGGGGGGCAGCCAAGTCTATCTAGAATTGTATTATCTGCTTTGGTTTTGGTCTTCATTGTATTTACTTTTGCAGTTACCTGCACATGATACAGGTGTTCCATTTAGGTGGCTGCATAGAGCTTCCTTTTTTAAATAAACTATTTATTTTTTGAGATGGAGTTTCACTCTGTCTCCCAGGCTGGAGTACAGTGGCACAATCACAGCTCACTGCCGCCTCAACCTTTAGGGCTTAAGCAATCCTCCTGCCTCAGCCTCCTGAGTAGCTGGGACTACAGGCATGCACCACCACTCCCGGCTAATTTTTTTGATATTTTGTAGAGACAGGGTCTCCCTGTGGTGCCTGGGTTTGTCTTCAACTCCTGGGCTCAAGCAATCCACCTGCCTCGGCCTCCCCAAGTGTTGGGATTACAGGCATGAGCCACCACGCCCGGCCAGTTTCCCTTTTAAATAATATATTTCAGTGTTCAAAGAGTGAACCGACTTAAGAACAATATTAAGAGTGGATGAAGGGTCCAGCATGATGGCAGGGCTCATTTCTGTTTTTTTTTTTTTTTTTTGAGACAGAGTCTCGCTCTGTCGCCCAGGCTGGAGTGTAGTGGCCCGATCTCAGCTCACTGCAAGCTCCGCCTCCCGGGTTTACGCCATTCTCCTGCCTCAGCCTCCCGAGTAGCTGGGACTACAGGCACCCGCCACCTCGCCCGGCTAGTTTTTTGTATTTTTTTTAGTAGAGACGGGGTTTCACCATGTTAGCCAGGATGGTCTCAATCTCCTGACCTCGTGATCCACCGATCTCGGCCTCCCAAAGTGCTGGGATTACAGGCTTGAGCCACTGCGCCCAGCCAGGGCTCATTTCTAAGCAGAGAGAGGGGGTGCAGAAGCAGGGGCGGCTATTCAGGACCACTGCAAGCTCACGATGTCACTGGGGCCAGAGCCCAAACCACTTACTCCTCGTCCAGTGCCTGTCAGCCCTAAGATCAGAGATGCCTGGGTCAGTCTTGGGCCAGATGACCCATGCAGCTGACCACCATCACACCATCCATGGCAACATGTTCCACGTGGACAGGCTGCCTTCCAGAAATGGCCTGTCCTGCTGAGGTCGTGTTAGTTTCCAGGGGCAGGGAGGAGGGTGGTGCTGCAACAAGTTTCCACGCCTGCCCCGCTGGGTGCCCTGGCACAAGCATACAAGTGACAAGGGGCAGCACTCATAGCCCTGGAAACAGGACCCTCTGCGCTTTCCACAGGAGCTCCACCTGCACTGGAGAGTAAGAACAGCCAGGCCCCACAGCTGCACAGCCAGGAGGGAACCAGGCGCTGCTCACAAAATGCCTGCATTTCCATGTGAGCATTGCTTTTAGAATTTACTGCACAACGGCCAGGCGCGGTGGCTCACATCTGTAATCCCAGCACTTTGGGAGGCCGAGGTGGGTGGATCATGAGGTCAGGAGATCGAGACCATCCTGGCTAACACAGTGAAACCCCGTATCTACTAAAAAACAGATACAAAAAATTAGCCGGGCGTGATGGCCGGCGCCTGTAGTCCCAGCTACTTGGGAGGCTGAGGCAGGAGAACGGCGTGAACCTGGGAGGCGGAGCTTACAGTGAGCCGAGATCGCGCCACTGCACTCCAGCCTGGGCAACAGAGCAAGACTCCATTTCAAAAAAAAAAAAAAAAAGAGAGAATCTGGAGTCTTGCCATAGCATGATCAACATATTGAGTCCCCTGCCACTTTTTCCTAAGATGATGACGCTTTTTATTTTTCTTGAGGTTTATGATGGGATCAAATGGAGATGGAAGGAAGGGTCATGACTGGGCCTTGGCCAGGGGTGACCAGTAAGACTGACAGTGCTCCTTTCTGCTGGGATTCCCCAGGATGGCATTCTGCTAATCCCAAAAGCAATGTGGTGAGGTTTCCAGATTGACAGTTCACTGAGGATTACATATTAGGGCTTCCTCACTCCAGCCTGGGCAACAGAACAAGACTCCATAAAAAAAAAAAAAAAAAAGAATTTACTGCACAAATAAGCCTAGCACAAAGCAGTGCTCATAAGTATTAGCTGAAAGAAAGACTTTTTTTTTTTTTTTTTTTTTTGAGACGGAGTCTCGCTGTGTCGCCCAGGCTGGAGTGCAGTGGCCGGATCTCAGCTCACTGCAAGCTCCGCCTCCCGGGTTTTTACGCCATTCTCCTGCCTCAGCCTCCCGAGTAGCCGGGACTACAGGCGCCTGCCACCTCGCCCGGCTAGTTTTTCGTATTTTTTAGTAGAGACGGGGTTTCACCGTGTTAGCCAGGATGGTCTCGAACTCCTGACCTCGTGATCCGCCCGTCTCGGCCTCCCAAAGTGCTGGGATTACAGGCTTGAGCCACCGCGCCCGGCCAAGAAAGACTTTTGAATGAAAAAAATGGAGAAAACTACACTTTTTTTTTCATTAAAAAATGGTTAGCTGGGTGTGGTGGGGCACACCTGTAGTCTAGCCACTCGGGAGGCTGAGGCAGGAGGATCGCTTGAGCCCAGGAGTTCTGGGCTGTAGTGTGCTGTGCCAATCAGGTGTTCACACTAAGTTCAGCATCAACATGGTGGCCTCCTGGGAGCAGGGGACCACCAGGTTGACTAAGGAGGGGTGAACCGGCCTCTGTTGGAAACGGAGGTCAAAACTCCCATGCTGATTAGTAGTGGGATCGTGCCTGTGAAGAGCCACTGAACTCTAGCCTGAGCAACACAATGAGACCCCATCTCTAAAAACAAGAGGAGGAAAAAAAAGAAAAATGAAAAATGAAAATTAAAAAATAAAAATAATAAATGTATCACATCACACCCCTCCTAAACTCATTTTGGTCCCTGTAGCCGAAGGATGTCAGAGGACAGCTCAGTGCTTCTCCCTACAACACACACTACCCTGTCTCAGCTGACCCCAGGATGGGCAGAAACCCAATCTGAGCTTATACCTAGGAGAGCAATTCCCTCAGACACCACCGAGAACATTCCAGAACAGATAAGGATGGGAGTTTGCTGGGAGGATACATTGACCTGACAGGCACTGGCCTACTCTCTATAGACAGCAGTCTCTGGGCCTCCCCTGCTCTCTCTGGGGAGCCCTGGGATCCCCTCACAGTCTCTCAGGAAACCCCTACCCACCATCACCTTCCTTTTTCTTTTCTTTTCTTTTTTTTTTTTTTTTTTGAGACAGAGTGTGAAAAACTCAGGCTGGAGTACAGTGGTACAATCTCAGCCCACTGCAAATCTCTGCCTCCCGGGTTCAAGCCATTCCCCCCATGTCTCAGCCTCCTGAGTAGCTGGGATTACAGGTGCATGTCACCACGTCCGGCTAATTTTTGTATTTCTAGTAGAGTTTCACCATATTGGCCGGCTGATCTCGAACTCCTGACCTCAAGTGATCTGCCCGCCTCAGCCTCAGAAAAAGTGTTGGGATTACAGGCGTGAGTCACTACACCCAGCCACCTTCCTCCTTAACTCTCACCCACCACCAGTGCCTGGCACAATCCCCTGTACAGAGGACCAAGCTGGAAGAAACCTTCATAATTCAACATTTTTTTTTTTTTTTTTTTTTTTTTTTGAGAGAGTCTTGCTCTGCTGCCCAGGCTAGAGTGCAGTGGCTCAATCTTGGCTCACTGCAAGCTCCGCCTCCCGGGTTCATGCCATTCTCCTGCCTCAGCCTCCCGAGTAGCTGGGACTACAGGCTCCTGCCACCATGCCCAGCTAATTTATTATTATTATTATTATTATTATTATTATTTTAGTAGAGACGGGGTTTCACCGTGTTAGCCAGGATAGTCTCCATCTCCTGACCTCGTGATCTGCTGCCCTCGGCCTCCCAAAGTGCTGGGGTTACAGGCGTGAGCCACCACGCCTGGCAATTCAACTCCTTTTTAAAGGAGAGAAACCGAGGCCCCAGGGTGGGGTGATAGGTTAGTTAGGGGCAGGTGGGACAGAGACCCAGGTGTTCTAAGCCTCAGTGCAGGACTCCTGGGTGCAACGAATGCATGTGTGCTAGACCTGGGAGGCCTCTAGCAGCAGGAAGGAAGCAGGAAGAGCCAGCAGGAAGAGCAGCAGGAAGGAAGAGGAAGAGGCAGTCGCCCTGGCCTCACAGATGCACAGGCCCAAGGGGGTGCCTGACAGCAACTCCAGGTTGTGCCCAACCAAGGCTGCTGTAGACCGGTTCAAAAATGTGCAATGTCAACACAGCTCTGACTCCCGCCACTCTGAGCTGCCAGGGAAAATTCCAGAGTGATCTGGCTGGGAGCCTGTGTCTGGGTGAGGAGAGAGCGGCTCCAGGCAGCAGCTGACAGAAGTGACGAATCTAATCCCTTCTACTGAACTTTCACACAATAGAGACACAGGTGTGAGGATGACAGGGCCCCACTGCTTCCCTCAAGATGGGGGTGATCAGATCTGGAAGACTCTTGGGGCCTGTTAGGAGGGCCTTTGTAACCTCCTAATCTCATCCACTCCCAAGCCAGACATGCAGGCCCTGGACCCAAGGGCTCGCTACGCTGAAACTCCCTGCTCCAAGTCACCTGCCTGAATGTCTCCACAGGATACACTGCCTCTGATGGCCACGGGGTTTCTCCTTACTTTTGGGTTGATGTTCTCATTCTGTCACTTTGCAGTGGGTTGAATGGTGATCGTCAAAGTGACATGCCCAAATCCTAATTCCTAGAACTCATGAGTGCCACTATATTTGGAAAAATATCTTTGTAAATATATTTAGGTTAAGAATCTTGGCCGGGCGCGGTGGCTCAAGCCTGTAATCCCAGCACTTTGGGAGGCCGAGGCGGGCGGATCACGAGGTCAGGAGATCGAGACCATCCTGGCTAACATGGTGAAACCCCGTCTCTACTAAAAATACAAAAAACTAGCCGGGCGTGGTGGCGGGCGCCTGTAGTCCCAGCTACTCGGAGGCTGAGGCAGGAGAATGGCCTGAACCTGGGAGGCGGAGCTTGCAGTGAGCCGAGATCGCGCCACTGCACTCCAGCCTGGGTGACACAGCGCGAGACTCCGTCTCAAAAAAAAAAAAAAAAAAAAAAAAAAGAATCTTTCATTATGATGATGATTATTTTGAGACGGGATCTCACTCTGTCACCCAGGCTGCAGTGTAGTGGTGTGATCTCAGCTCACCGCAGCCTCGACCTCCTGGGCTCGAGATCCTCCCACCTCAGCGTCCCAAAGTGCTGGGATTACAGGCGTGAGCCAGCACACCTGGTCAGGTTAAGGATCTTGAGATGAGGAGATCATCCTGGATTATCCGGGTGGCCCCTAAATCCAACAAGTGTCTTTATACGAGGGAGGCAGAGGGAGAGTTGAGACCAAGAAGGCTGACGTGCGACCATGAGGCAGAGCTTGGTGTGACGAGGCCACAGATCCAGGCAGGCTGCAACCAGAAGTGGGAGAGGGAGGAAACATCTCCCCAGAGCCTCTTGGGGAACATGGCCCTCCCAGCACCCTGATTTCATTCTTCTGAACACATGCTTGCTGTCTGAAGTCACCCCATTTGTGGTCATTTGCAACAGTGGCCACAGGAAGCTACGACCTGTCGGCCCCCAATCCATGGAAGCAAATCCCCAATTATTCCCATGCCCCAAGCTGTTCTCCCTCCCTGACATCTTTCTTGCCTCTCTCTTCCCACTTACCATCCTACTTCTTCTGACTCCGCCTTCTCAGGCCACATAAGTCCAGGAGGCCTGGTGACCTGTATCCCCTCATCTCCACCAATTCCTATCTTCTCAGGCATTTTCTTTTCTGTTTTTTTTTTTCCCCCGAGATGGAGTCTTGCTCTGTCACCCAGGCTGGAGTGCAGTGGCATGATCTTGGCTCACTGCAACCTCGGCCTCCCGGGTTCAAGCGATTCTTCTGCCTCAGCCTCCTGAGTAGCTGGGACTACAGGTGCCTGCCACCACGCCCGGCTATTTTTTGTACTTTTAGTAGAGACGGAGTTTCACCATGTTGGCCACGCTGATCTCGAACTCCTGACCTCATGATCTGCCCACCTCGGCCTCCCAAAGTGCTGGGATTACAGGCGTGAGCCACAACACCCGACCTCTTCTCAGGCATTTTCTCCCAACTCCAACCCCAAACCACGAGATGAGATGCAGCCTCAAAAGGCAGCTTCTTACTCCATCCAGAAGAGCAGAGACGCCTTGGGCGCTGGCAGGGAGGCAAGGGCTGGCGGGACAGGCATTTGGTCCTGGCTCTGCTGCAAGATTGCAGTGGGGCCCCGGGGTCATCTTAGGACCTCCCTGGGCTTCGCTGGGTTTCCTCTGTGGAAATGGGAAGAGTCGCACCAGATCCCCCTGAGGCCCCTCTGAGCTGCAGTGTTCTCTCTAAAGAACTGGAAGAAGTTTCTAGGAGTCCATGGGTTTCAGGATCTGTGAGATATGCTCCAAGTGCAAAACCCCACAGAGAATTTGAAAGAGTTAGTATGAAGAAAAAGAATGTTGGCTGGTCGCAGTGGCTCACGCCTGCAATCCTGGCACTTCGGGAGGCCAAGGCGGGCGGATCACGAGGTCAGGAGATTGAGACCATCCTGGTCAACACGGTGAAACCCCGTCTCTACTAAAACACAAAAAATTAGCCAGGCATGGTGGCGCGTGCTTGTAGTCCCAGCTACTCAGGAGGCTGAGGCAGGGGAATCGCTTGAAACCAGGAGGCAGAGGTTGCAATGAGCTGAGATCATACCACTGCACTCCAGCCTGGGGGACTGAGCAAGAGTCTGTCTCAAAAAAGGAGAAGGGAAGGGGAAGGGAGGGGAGGGGAGGGGAAGGGGAGGGGAGGAGAAGGGCAGCACAGGGGAGGGGAGAGAAGGGAAGGGGCAGCAGAGGGGAGGGGAGGGGGAGCTGAGGGGAGGGGAGGGATATTGGCTGGGTGCAGTGTGGCTCACGCCTATAATCCCAGCACTTTGGGAGGCCAAGGCAGGTGGATTACCTGAGGTCAGGAGTTTGACACCAGCCTGACTAATATGGTGAAACCCTGCCTCTACTAAAATCACAAAAATTAGCCAGGTGTGGTGGCGTGCACCTGTAGTCCCAGGTATTCGGGAGGCTGAGGCAGGAGAATCGCTTGAACCCGGGAGGCGGAGGTTGCAGTGAGCTGAGATCGCACTGCTGCATTCTAGCCTGGGCGACAGAGCAAGACTCCGTTTCACAAAAAAAAAAAAAAAAAAGAAAAGAAAAAGAATGTTAAAATATCTCACTCAAATTCCTTTTTTCATTATTATTATACTTTAAGTTCTAGGATACATGTACACAACATGCAGGTTTGTGACATAGGTATACATGTGCCATGTTGGTTTGCTGCACCCTTCAACTTGTCATTTACATTAGGTATTTCTTCTAATGCTATCCCTCCCCCAGCCCCCCACCCCGCCGACCAGCCCTGGGGTGTCATGTTCCCCGTCCTGTGTCCCTGTGTTCTCATTGTTCAACTCCCACCTATGTCTCACTCAGAAATTCTAATTGACTACGTGAAATGACACTTTTTGGATATATATGGGATTAAGTAAAATGTATTATTAAAATTAACTTCAGGCCAGGCGTGGTGGCTTATGCCCGTAATCCTAGAATTTTGGGAGGCCGAGGCAGGTGGATCACATGAGGTCAGGAGTTTGAGACAAGCCTGGCAAACATGGCAAAACCCCATCTTTACTAAAAATACAAAAATTAGCCAGGTTTGGTGGCGCATGCGTGTAATCCCAGCTACCTGCAAGGCTGAGGCCCAAGAATCACTTAAACCCGGGAGGCGGAGGTTGCAGTGAGCTGAGATTGCGCCACTGCACTCAGCCTGGGCGACAGAGCAAGACTGTCTCAAAAAGAAAAAATAATAATTTCACCTCCTTTTAAAGTGTTGCTACTGGAAAATTGTGTGTGTTTGTTTTGAAGACAGAGTCTTGCTCTGTCGCCCAGGCTGGAGTGCAGTGGCACAATCTCAGGTTACTGCAACCTCCGCCTCCTAGGTTCAAGTGATTTTCCTGCCTCAGCCTCCCGAGTAGCTGGGACTACAGGCACACGCTGCCACTCCCGGCTAATTTTTTGTGTTTTAGTAGAGACGGGGTTTCACCGTGTTGCCCAGGTTGGTCTCGAACTCCTGACCTAAAGTGATCCACCCACCTCAGCCTCCCAATGTGCTGGGATTACAGGTGTAAGCCACCATGCCCAGCCACTACTGGAAAATTTTTTTTTTTTTTTTTGAGACGGAGTCTCGCTCTGTCGCCCAGGCTGGAGTGCTGTGGCCGGATCTCAGCTCACTGCAAGCTCCGCCTCCCGGGTTTACGCCATTCTCCTGCCTCAGCCTCCCGAGTAGCTGGGACTACAGGCGCCCGCCACCTCGCCCAGCTAGTTTTTTTTTTGTATTTTTTAGTAGAGACGGGGTTTCACCGTGTTAGCCAGGATGGTCTCGATCTCCTGACCTCGTGATCCACCCGTCTCGGCCTCCCAAAGTGCTGGGATTACAGGCTTGAGCCACCGCGCCCGGCACTACTGGAAAATTTTAAAGGACCTTTGTGAGTGGCACAGTATCTATCCTGTGGCTCTCTGCGGCGGTCTCCCTCATCTCTGTCCCAGTCATGCCAGGGCCCCTGACATCTGCTCTATGGAATGATGTGTGGATATGGCCCAGATATCTCCAGGACCTGCTATTTGTCAGTCTGGGCTGGGGAGGGAGACCAGCAAGGGGCCAGAGAGTTCGGCTTAAGTGATACCCAGGTGAGCCCAGGGGTTCCCATGGCTGCGATGGATTTTGCTCTCATGGTCACTTTTTTCTTTAAATTTAGGTGAAATTCACACAATGCACAATTAACCATTTTAGACTACAATTTAGTGGCATTTGGTGCATCCACAATGTTGCACAGCCATTGCCTCTACTTCCAAAACATTCTCATCCCCCAAAAGAAACCTCATTCCCCCCAGAACCCATCCCCATTTTCCCTCCCACCCCCAGCCCCTGGCAGTCACACATCTGGTTTCTGTCTCTGTGGATGTGCCTGTTCTGGACATTTCCACATAGTTACACTCACACAATATTTTCTTTTGTGTCTGGCTTCTTTCACTTGGGACAATGCTCTCAAGGTGCCTCCACAAGGTCCATGGACCAGAGCTCCACTGCATCATGTGGCTCACACTGCATCATGTGGCTTCACCTCCTTGTGTATATCCACGTATTCATGGATGCCTGGGTGGATGCCCCTCCTGGCAATGGTGAGTGGGGTGCACAACCTCTGAGCAAAACCTACGAGACCACCTGGGTGCTCTCAGTGATAGCTGGCCCTGCCCATTCCTTTTGCAACCTCTAGGAATCCATCATCCTACTGGGGTTCCCTTTTCCCTCCAGCCATCATCTAGGGTGGGACAGGATTGAACACAGCGTCAGACCTTCATTTCCATTGCCTTCCACTCAAGAGTCAGCAATGGGCCGGGCGCGGTGGCTCAAGCCTGTAATCCCAGCACTTTGGGAGGCCGAGACGGGCGGATCACGAGGTCAGGAGATCGAGACCATCCTGGCTAACACGGTGAAACCCCGTCTCTACTAAAAAATACAAAAAACTAGCCGGGCGAAGTGGCGGGCGCCTGTGGTCCCAGCTACTCGGGAGGCTGAGGCAGGAGAATGGCGTGAACCCGGGAGGCGGAGCTTGCAGTGAACTGAGACCCGGCCACCGCACTCCAGCCTGGGCGACAGAGCCTGACTCAGTCTCAAAAAAAAAAAAAAAAAAAAAGAGTCAGCAATGTATCTGGCCCCAGCTCGGATCTGTGTGTCCTGCCCTCCGTGTCTTGGGCCTCAGGTTGCCAGGGAAGCTGCTCCCCTTCAGAACCTGTGAGCGTGGTCCTCCACCAGCCTGCTGCTCCCCAACGTGGGGACACAGAGCCATGTCCTCGCCCTGCACTGTCCTTGTCCCAAATCAACCTATTATCTCCAGCTCCCTCTCAGTCTCGCAGCTTCTCAGAAGAGGCACAGGTCAGGTGAGACAAGCCTGTCTTCATTTTGAGGCCTTGATCCAACTGGGAACAGGGGTGCTAGGGGCCGAATTGTGTCCCCTTAGAATTCCTATGTTAAGGACCTAACTCCTAGGACCTCAGAATGGGACTGTATTTGGAAATAGGGCTTTTAGGAGGCAACGAAGGTGCATTGAGGCCATGGAATGGCATCTTAATCTGACAGAAAGGGTACGCTTATAAGGAGAGAACTCTCTGTGTCTGTCTCTCTCTGCCATGTGGGGACACAAGAAGGCAGACATCTGCCTTCAGCAGGAACGGGATCTGCCAGCACCTTGATTTTGCACTTCAGCCTGCAGAATTGAGCAGGAATTGTGTTGTTTCAATCACCCAGTCTGTGGTATTTGGCTAGGGCAGACTCACACACCTCCTTACGTAGGTAGACCACCTTCCCCACTCACTGCTAAGTATGTTCACTGGTATCACCTGCCTAGCACTCACCTGAAAATATCTCATTCGTGACTGCCTGTCTCCCCAGACACAGGTTCCTTGCGGATGGGGCTGGCCCATGAGGCTGCCCTGGCTCCCAGCCTGGAGCACACATGCTGTAACTAGGAGTGGGCAGAAGGATGGACAGAAGGAGAGATGAAAAAGTGTCATGGGATGCATGGGCGCCTTCTAGAATCTGTTTCACATAACACATAGAATCTGTTAACTACCAGATCAACTGCTGTCATCTAGCAAAGGGTTCCCTGGAAGTGTCTGGTGTGAGCAGGGGCCTTGCTGTGGAAATGCTGGACAAGAACAGGGCCCTGTTTGAGCAATAGGAGCCACAGCCTCTTGTGGCCACCATGAGACACTGGGCAGCATGGGGAGGTGCCTCCACCTATGCCATTTCCCAGTTCGTGAAGTCAAAATGCTGCCAGATGTCTCACCTTCTGCATCGTTGTTGTCAGGATGACATAGGCTCTGCAGTGAGCTATAGGAAGTGAGGGGATGCAATGATCAAACCATCTTTGCCTTGCTTGCCACACCCTCACGTGACCAACTTGGCCCAGTTTGCCCAAAACTCTCCCAATACTAAAACTAAAAATCTCATGCCCTGGGATTCCCCTCAGGCCTGGGCAAGCCAGGATGGCTGGTCACCCTTACACACTCCTGCTCTGTCTTGGCCCCTGCCTTGGATGAGGGGCTGGCCGTATGAGCTACGGAAAGCAGAGGCCTCGTCCATTCAGCCCTCCAACACCAGGTTTGTACAAGCACCCTCTACGGTTCTAGTAACAAATGCATCTCCAAGTCTGCACCACAAGCTCTGCACTCTTGCTGTTTCCATTCTCCGCCAAGGCGGACACTAACATAAAAGAGGGCCCATCTGTGCTTTCCCAGACTCACATTGTAAAACTATGGGACCAGTGAGGAGTTCCATTTGCATCTTGGGGCAGTGGGCTGTGCTTGGGGTTCCCTAGGAGTACTGCCCATGCTTGCACCTTGGTGCCTTTCCCATGTCTGAGGTGGAGATGTTGATGTGGTGGGATAGATCAAGGCTCCCCAAGGACATCCTGGCTGCACGGTAGCCAGTGGCATTTTTGGCCAACAGTTGGGCTTCTCTGCTGCTGCGCCCTGTTAGGCTAGCTTTTGTCTCGCCAAGTGGAGAATGTCTGCAGAGAGTCCTTTAGAAGGGGGTTGTTTCAGCGATCTACTGTTGCATAACAAGACACCTGGAAACCAGGGGCATCAAACCACAGCCACTTCATTCTGCTTGTGGAGTCTGTGTGGGGAATCTAGAGAGGGCACCACAAGAAGCAGAGGGCCCCGTCTCTGCTCAGCTGTGATGCTCACTAGAGCCTCGACACCTGGCCTCTCCACGTGGCTTGGGCTTCTTCAGCATAAGACTTCAGACCTCCATCGGAGCACAGGGAGCTCCAGTGACAGAGCCTCTATGGCCTTTTAGGAGCCAACCTTAAAAGTCATTTAGCATCACTTCCTCTATACCCTGCTGACTGAAGCAGTCACAGGCCCACTCAAATTCCCTGGGAGGGGACTTAGGCACTATCCTGAAGGAAGGAATGCTGAAGAGTTTGCTGCCATGCTTTTAAACCACCACAGGAGTGCTGGGGGAGAAAAGAGTCTTCATGTATGAAAAAGGTGGGACACGGGAGGCTGAGACAGAGAGCAGAAGAAAGTGAACAGGTGAGAAACAGAGGGTGGCCACCGTGGTAAGTTTTGGGATTTTAGAGAAAAAGCCGTGCTATCTGTGATGTCACCATCCTCGTCCATCTCCCTGGGCAACTTCCACCAAGTCCACACCATTTGTCACTGCTTCCAGCCTTGGATTTCTTTTTATCTCAATGATGGACCTATATATCTCAATATATAGGACCAGCCTCCAAGGTGCCTGCCAGATAAAGACTACCTCCATGAGGGTGGGGCAGGGCCAGCCTAGGAAGGCCTGGGGATGCCCAGATACCAGTGTGGAGCCCTGAAATGAAGGAATGACGACTGGAACTTCAATTCACTGCACACACACTGCCTCACTGTATGCTGAGGCTTCACTTTATTTTTTGAGACAGGGTCTCACTCTGTCACCCAGGCTGGAGTGCAGTGGTACAGTCATAGCTCACTGCATCCTCCAGTTCCTGGGCTCAAGTGATCCTCTCACCGTGGCTTCCCAAAGTGCTGGGATTATAGGTGTGAGCCACCTCCCCGGGCCCGAAGAATTTTTTTTTTTTTTTTTTTTTTTTTTGAGACGGAGTCTCGCTCTGTCGCCCAGGCTGGAGTACAGTGGCCGGATCTCAGCTCACTGCAAGCTCCGCCTCCCGGGTTTATGCCATTCTCCTGCCTCAGCCTCCCGAGTAGCTGGGACTACAGGCGCCCGCCACCTCGCCCGGCTAGTTTTTTTTTGTATTTTTTAGTAGAGACGGGGTTTCACCGTGTTAGCCAGGATGGTCTCGATCTCCTGACCTCGTGATCCGCCCGTCTCGGCCTCCCAAAGTGCTGGGATTACAGGCTTGAGCCACCGCGCCCGGCCTGAAGAATTTTTTAAATCCTACATGTTATGGGCTGAGTTGTACGTCCCTGCCCCTTACCCTCACCCCAATTCAAATGTCACTATCTTAACCTCCCAGTACCTCAGAATGAGACTACATTTGGACTTTGATTAAAGAGAAAATTAAGTTAAAATGAGGCCATGAGAGTGGGTCCTAACCCGATTTGACAAGTATCCATGTAAGAAGAACAGATTAGGGCTGGGCATGTTAGCTCATGCCTATAATCCCAGCACCGTGGGGGACCAAGGCAGGTGGATCACCTGCGGTCAGTTGTTCAAAACCAGCTTGGCATTTAGAATGAGGAAACATTTTAGAATGAGGAAAGGTAGGAAAGGATATACATCAACCTTTCAATATTGTAAGGATCACAGCAGTGCAGGGCGGCTTGTGGAATTATTAACTCTTATGGCATGTCACTGAAGAACAAGATCCTGTAGAGTGAAACTGCTTATCTGGGGGGAAACATTTAAGTTGCATATTAATGGATGGATTAATGGATGGGATGAGAACTACAGTCTCCAGTAACAGAAATTTTAAATGCACTGTTAATGAATTTTTTATAAGTAAATAAACTGTGACTTTTTTCCTTAGTAAATACACGTTATTAAGGCCACCTTTTAAAAAGAGAATCATATTCAAAATGTTCCATTGCACTCATGAGAAATTCAAATTTTGCATAAAACAAGATGTCATTTTTTAAAGAAACCTTGCCAAGGATAATTTTAGATGTACAGGAAACTCGCAAAAATAGTACAGTTCTGTATAGCTTTCACCCTGGTTCCCTTGACATTAACATCTCACATAGTCATGGTACGTGTCAAAACTAAGAACCAACATTGGCAGTTACTATTAACTGAACTCAAGACCCCATTCAGATTTCACCTGTTTTTTTTTTTTTTTCTTTTTTTTTTAAGTGTGTGGGTTTTTTTTCTTTTTTTTTTCTTTTTTGAGACAGAGTTTCACTCCATCACTCAGGCTGGAGTGCAGTGGCACGATCTTGGCTCACTGCAACCTCCACCTCCCATGTCCAGGTGATTCTCCTGCCTCAGCTTCCCTAGCAGCTGAGATTACAGGTGTGCAGCTCCACGCCCAGCTAACTTTTTTTGGTATTTTTAGTAGAGATGGGGTTTCACCATATTGGCCAGGCTGGTCTCGAACTCCTGACCTTGTGATCCACCCGCCTCGGCCTCCCAAAATGCTGGGATTATAGGCGTGAGCCACCGCACCCAGCCCAGATTTCACCTGTTTTTCCACAAATGTCTTCTGCTAGCATATGGCACTTAGCGAGATACCACTTTTAAATTTATCAGATTTACAAAAAGAAAACACTTGCTAACAGACCATGCTGGCACAGCTGTGGGAAAACAGGCGGTGTCATGTACTACTGGAGGGAGTGGAGAGCAGTCTGGCAACATTTATCAAAATAACAAGTGCCTACACTCTTTGACCCAGCAAGTTCTCATCAGGAAATTATCCCAGTTTTATTTGCAATGGGTACCAGGAAATGGCGCAAACATGTTTATTGCAGCACTCTTTGAAAGAGTGAAAGACTGTCCAGAGACTGGCTGATACAATTATGGCATATCCAAACAATGCATTATCATGTACTGCTAAAACAAATCAGATATGCCCTGATGCAGTCATCTTCAAGATACAATTAAGTGCAAAAAACAAACAAACAAACAAGAAGTGGAGCAATGTGTATAATATGCATCCTCTGGGCCAAAGAAAACATTTGTTAATATATGTCTACTTTATATCTGCAGAGGATCCATAACAAAGGTACCAGAGATAGCCTGCAGAGGGTTTTGGACAGAGATGGAAAGAGCCAGGTCACAAGATGGGCAAAAAAACCCCTTATTTTTTACTGTATATTGTTTTGTAATTTGAATTTTATACCATGTGAATATACTGCCCATTCAGACTTAAAATTCTACTTTTAAAATGCTCATTTTGGCCGGGCGCGGTGGCTCAAGCCTGTAATCCCAGCACTTTGGGAGGCCGAGACGGGCGGATCACGAGGTCAGGAGATCAAGACCATCCTGGCTAACATGGTGAAACGCCGTCTCTACTAAAAACTACAAAAAACTAGCCGGGCGTGGTAATGGGCGCCTGTAGTCCCAGCTACTCAGGAGGCTGAGGCAGGAGAATGGCGTGAACTCGGGAGGCGGAGCTTGCAGTGAGCCGAGATTGCGCCACTGCACTCCAGCCTGGGCGACAGAGCGAGACTCCGTCTCAAAAAAAAAAAAAAAAAGCTCATTTTGATGCTTTTAATGGTAAATTCAAACCTTTATGTAGAACTATTATACCTAAGACATTGTTTTGGAAGATTTGCCTTTCCCTGAATGCTACTACATGCTATAAGGAATAAAAATAGGTTGAGTTTTTACTCCTCAAAACAGCCCCGTAAGACAAATGCTGTGTGAACGGCATCTATTTTCTCTCCTACACCTGCCTTTCTATACGCTCCATGGTCAGGGCTGGAAGCCAGAGAACTACATTTCCCAGACTCCCTTGTCATCTGACTCAGCCAGTGGGAAGCACTGGTGGGAATTTGGAAGATGTGAGATGGGGAAAGCAATTCCAATCTTTGGCTTCTGGTTGCACCCCAGGCCACACTGGTGGTTCCAGTTGTGTGTCAGTAGCACCAGGCGGCAAGTGCAGCTCCAGGCTCCTGCTCAGCAGCTAAGGAATCAGTTTCTGGAAACGAATTCTCCTTTTGCTCCTCCAGCCTTGCGGGGGTCATAGTAGCTACCTCCAGTTACTAGGCTTCGGGTGCCCTTGTCCTCCCCTTGGTTCTCATGCCCTTCCAACACCTTTGTAAACAATACTCTGTATTAAATGGTTTTTCCTCTAATTACACACTGGTTAATATAGATAAAATTACTCATATTTTACAGGTGAGAAACTGAAATTCAAATAGAGAAAGTGACTTAACCAAAGGCAAGCTAAGTATCACCCTTGTCTCATCATGCTCCAGCCACCTTGGTCCTAACCTTATTGGAACACCCCAAGGCCGTCTGCACTGCAAAGCCATTGCATTAATTCACTCTGCACAGAACATTCTGTCTTTTTTTTTTGGAGACAGATTCTTGCTCTGTCACCCAGGCTGGAGAGCAGTGCCACGATCTCGGCTCACTGCAACCTCTGCCTCCTGGGTTTACACCATTCTCCTGCCTCAGCCTCCCGAGTAGCTGGGACTACAGGTGCCCGCCACCACACCTGGCAAATTTTTTGTATTTTTAGTGGAGACGGGGTTTCACTCTGTTAACCAGGATGGTCTCAATCTCTTGACCTCCTGATCCACCCACCTTGGCCTCCCAAAGTGCTGGGATTACAGGCGTGAGCCACCGCGCCTCACCAGAACATTCTGTCTTCAGTCCTTCACATGCACGCTCTTCCAAGTCCCACTCAAATGTTACCTTTTGATGCAGTCGTTTTTTGTTTTTTTGTTTTTTTTTTTTTTTTAAGAGACAGGGTCTCACTCCGTCCCTCAGGCTGGAGTGTAGTAATACAATCATAGCTCCCTGCAGTCTCAAACTCCTGGGCTCAAGAGATCCTCTCACCTCAGCCTCTCCAGTAGCTAGGACTACAGACAACTTCTGTGCATTAACAGTAATCAAGAGGCAACGTTGTGAGGATCTTAGCCCAAGTTGGCAGATTGGAAGCAGACGGCCATTCAGAAGTTAAGGGGAGAGTAAAAGCCGGAGAAACGGGAAGGTCGTTAGGGCCACAGTTGTTTTGAGCGTTTACATTTACTCTGTGTACTAGACCTACGTCCAGTGCTTCTGAAGAGGCATGATGGCAGAGTGTAATCCCTGGACAGTTTGGGCTCAAATCCTAGCACTTTCCTGCCTGGCAGTGTGAGCAAGTCACTCAGATCCTCTGTAAGTTGATTTCCTCATTTGCAAAATGAGATTGTTGATAATATCACTTTTTTTTTTTTAAGACAGTCTTGCTCTGTGGTCCGGTCTGGAGTTCGGTGGCGCGATCTCGGATCACTGGACTGGGTTCAAGTGATTCTCCTGCCTCAGCCTCCCGAGTAGCTTGGATTACAGGCGCATGCCACCATGCCTGGTTAATTTTTATATTTTTAGTGGAGACGAGATTTCACCATGCTGGCCAGGCTGGTCTTGAACTCCTGACCTCAGGTGATCCACCCGCCTTGGCCTCCCAAAGTGCTGGGATTACAGGCGTGAACTACCGCGCCTGGCCAACAGTATCACTTTTAGAGGGTTGCTGTGAAGATCAAGATGTAGATCACTTAAAATACAGAACAGCACTTGGCATTACATAATAATCACTTGTTACCGTTACCTTGTGCTGTTTTTCTAAGTTCCATACATGTATCTAAGCAATCCTCTGAGGGGAAATACTATCATCCATGATACAAACCAGGCAGCTGAGAAAGAGAAGTTACACAAGCAGCCCCTGAGCCAGAAGTGTGTTCTAGAATCCCTAGTATACCCTCTGAACCACCACACTGATCCAAAGACAAGACAGCCATATCCGCAGACAGTGTCATACCACGGAATTGTTCACAGGTCTCCAGTATGGGCTATGCTGTCATTTGGCGGCAGGGCCGTATGACCCAACTGAAAGACCAGGTACTTTTTAGAGACAAGACAGGTACAAGGTCTTGAAGGATAAAAGTTGGCTGGGAGAGCTGGGCACGGTGGCTCACGCCTGTAAATCCCAGCACTTTGGGAGGCCGAGGCGGACGGATTAAGAGCTCAGGAGTTAGAAAGCAGCCTGAACAACATGGTGAAACTCAGTCTCTACTAAAAACACAAAAATTAGCCAGGTGGCACGTGCCTGTAATCTCAGCTACTCAGGAGGCTGAGGCAGGAGAATTGCTGGAACCTGGGAGGCGGAGGTTGCAGTGAGCCAAGATCGCGGCACTGCATTCAAGCTTGGAAGACAGGAGACTCTGTCTCGAAAAAACAAAGTTAGCTGGGTGGCAAAAGCATTTAGGTAAAGCATACAACATCTGCGTACCTGCAAACCCTCTGAATTTACTAGCTTGTTAAGTTCCTGACGGGAAAGGTAGGCAGTTGAATTTGGAGAGCTAGGCAACTTCCAAACTACGGAGGGGAGGGCGTCTTGACTGTGCTAAGGAGTTTGAATCACACACTATAAGTGATGACGGACGGCGAGAGGATTGTAAGCAGCTAAAACTGTGGTAGAACGTGAGCTGGAAGGAAATCGAAAGGAATCCTCAACAATGAGAGGGTCGCCTTTCCGTCTGCTGGCCGTCCTGCTGTGGCCTGCGGTGGGTGGGGACGGGGGTTCCACTACACGGAAGTGTGACGCGCCGAGCTGGACTTCTTCTAGGCTGAATTTGGGGCAGATTTTCGCATTTGTTTTGCTCAAGTATTTATCGGGCCAACTAATATGTTTAGCAACGTTGTGTGTGGGAGGAGTAGAGGAACTGAGAAGTTTACAAACTGTAAGAGATCCCCCAAAGAGTCCACAGGTCTGAGGCAGCAGCACCTGGGAATCTCTGGGTTCCAGTTAGTCCTTCCTGACTGACTCGTTACAGCAGTGTCCAGACAAGATGTCAGGTCCTGGGGCAGGGTTCCCGTCAGGTGGGATGGTTTAGCCCCGCATCTGCCTTCAAAGATCCCGAGATTATGCCGTCGCAGTGGACAGGACAAGAGTGGGTGCGTGGCAGGGACTGAGTCTAAGAGGCCTGGAGGCCCTGTCTGAAACAGGGCTGTCGCTGTCGCAGGGCCCTCTCTCCTTCAAGCAGTTATCATACAGCTATTCCCCTTCCTTGCGTTCAGACCCTCTCCTCTAACAGCCTGCACCTGCAAGCAGGGACCTCCGTGGCAGCCGGAACAGTGTGTCTGTCTCGGCCTCCAAAGTACCCCGGAGTCTGAATTGGGCGGGGGATGGTGCGGGAGCAGCGCCTGACTCCGAGGAGGACCCGGGCGGCGTCTCCTGCCCCTCGGTGACCTTATGGGCCAAGGCTGTGAAGGGCAGGCGGGGCGACGCGGAGGGGCCGGGCGCTAGAGGCCCGCAAACAGCGCGGCGGTCCCCGGCAGGAGACGCGGCCTGGCGGGCCGGGACGGCGGCGCCGGGCGCCTACGCGCGGTGCTCTGGGAGTTGTAGGCACTTTCCTCTTCTCTCTCCTTCAGCTGGCTGGCTCTCGAAACCCAAGGACCTACCGGTGGGTGGGCGCCTGTGACTCCCAGGCTGCGAACGCCAGGAACTCAGTTTCTTCAAAAATGTCTGAACCAGGACTGCTCCTGGGGGTCCTCGCGCCCTCGCAGAAGGACTACGGGCCCCGGCGACCCCGGGGGCGGGGCTTCTGGCGCGCTGCCTTGTGGGCGCGGTAGTTCCGCCAGGCCCGGCTTCCGCCTGCCGAGCGTCCCGGGACAGCGGGCCGGACTACACTTCCCGTCGGCCCGCCTGCTCTCCCGATGCCGCCTTGGCGCGAGACGTTGGCAAGCGGAGTGTCTCCAAGATGGCCGCTTGGGGAAGGAGGCGTCTTGGCCCGGGCAGCAGTGGCGGCAGCGCCCGAGAGAGGTGAGATCCAAGGGCTTGTTGCCCACGGTGCAGGCGGCTCAGGGGCCGGAGAGCCCCGCGCGGCCTCCGGGGGCTGCAGCAGCCTTCCTGCCCTGGTATCCCCGGGCTCCCCCGACCCCCGCCTGGCATACGGGGTTCCAGTTCCGGAGGATCCGGGATCCGGGTAGGAGCGAGGTCGAAGGCTTCGGCGGAGAGCTTAGGGGAAGGGGCGTTAGCCGGGCTGGGTAAGGTGGGCAGCGGCCATGCGGGGTGGGGCTCGAGGCCGGGCCGTGCGGAGAGGAACTGGCGCCCAGCGCAGGCCTCAGGGACCCGCCTAGCCGCGGGCTGATCGGCGGCCGAAGCACCCTTCCCGCTTGGCCGCGCGCGTGGCCATCTCGGCCGCGGCCCCCGACGTGGCGAGGAAGGCAGGGCCCCTGGAGAGAGAAAGAAGGTGAAGCCTTCACAGAGCAGGCCGGCCGCGGCAGGGGTAGTTTGATCTGCACGTTTACCAGGGAGCTTTAGCTCCCACCACATGTGTCTCTTCCGGGCCCAGAGCCGGCCACTTCCTCGAGGGGCGATTCTGGAGACTTTTGGATGGTTCTGTGCAAGCGCTCCTGCCGTGGAAGTCAATTAAAGTGACCTTTCCTAATGAATGGTGTGTGGGTAGGGAGCTAGGAGCGTGTTTCTTCCAACAGAGACCTCCATTTGAGTAACTGATTTCTAGAAGATGAGGTTGGAGTAGTTTCCGTGTTACATGTTCAAGTTGCAGTTTTTGCTTCTGGGAAGCAGTTTCAGCTAGTGGAAGCCACTAGAAGCTGTTCAGCCGCTAGAAGTTTTGGGAGAGGATGTATATTGGTGGAGCCACCTGGATGAACTATCCGCTAAAGCTTGATTGTTAACAGCAGCGGTCAGCAAAAAAGGAAAGTTTTGGTTTTGCTGTTGTTGTTTCTTCCCGCGTCTCTTTGGTGAAGATTGTCTAACCAGAAAATTTCTCTGCCTGTCAACTACTCTGCATTATTCCTTTTCTATGACTGATTCCATCCCGTGTTCGTTGCTATTGCTTGCAGATGGCTTTCCCAGCTGGGAAGATTCTTCCTGTTTGGCAGTTGTGATAGAGTCCGTTAGCTTGCTTGCACTTTATTCTTGAGCCCAGTTATCCAACGTCGCCCATTCTGCATTTCCTCTTCCTTGGAAAAGCAGTGGTAAACACACTTTTGTTTTTTTAACTCCCGCCTGGTATTTCTTAGATTGGACCATTTAAATAAGTTACCTCAATGGTTTTCAGATGCCCTTAAAAACTAGCAAACATTTTCAAGATATTCAATGCAAACAGTAATAGGAAATAACCTGTTTAGAAAACAAAGTTTTAGAAACGTTCGCCCTCTTGTTGGACTAAAAGCAACTGAAAAGAGCCTTATAGGGATGCCTCAGGCAGGGAACAGGAGCCTTGCCAGCACAGGTTAAGCTTTTATTGATCTAAGAAAATAGATCCTGAGAATTGTTTTTGCTTTGGCTTGAGACAAGTATTTATTCAAAATGGAGTCGGCAAATCAGCAGTGCATCAGCTGGAGCCAGTGCTTGACTGTTGAACCTCAACAGTTTTTAAGAGAATTTAAATTAGTTGCCAACAGATTTCACATGAAACGCTCCCTGAAAAGCTGGGTAGTGGCTGACTCTTTTTGGTTAGGACAGTGCTCTCCAGTTCTTGGTTCCTCACCTGACAGCTTGACTCAATCCCCTGACAGCTTGACTCAATGCATTTACCTGCTTGGTCTCAGGTTGCACCTTTGGCCTGGAACTGAAGGCTCCACTCATACACGCAGATGTTGTGTGTCAGCAGGAATGTGGCATTTGGTTTTGTGGTTTGGATGTCACCATCAACTCTCCTAGATAATGTGGTGTGGGTGGAGACTACCTGTCTGTTTGCTTTTGCTGTAAACCCCTAGCCAGGTTCTGTAGGAAAAGTCATTTGCCCGAGCCCAGCTTCCCTAAGCTCTTTCCATGCTGAGCAGGGGATGGAAACATAACCCGCTGTGCGGCTAGCGAGCTGACTTCTGGGCATCCCTCCATTCCTGCTCAGTTGGTGATGACTGTTCAGGTGGGGCAGGGTGGATTAGCTGATGGCCCAGCACCCTAGATTAGGAGATCTGAGTGTATTATTGGCTCTTATGACTGAAGTAGGCTGTTTATGGCTCTCTTAAATGACTTTGTTCCATGTCACATTTGTGCTGACTTAAATCTCAGCTCCATATTGTACGAGTGCTCTCTCCCGTTGCTGCTCACACCTGGTTAGCATTCGCTTTTGCTGAAGCTGAGGGAAACAGTGTCTGGTTTGGACAAGGGGCTAGAACAGAGCGACGCTTTGGGCAAACTTGCCAGATTTGCCAGCGGCTACCAACTCTGAAGCATGCACTGTACTTAAAGGCCTCACCCAGTGTCAGATTGCCCACACTATTACTGCCAGCGCTGTGTGTTGGATGGTCCAGCTTAGCGCGTGTAGCGTGTGGGTTCTTGCTTTACCTTGTTGAGTCTAGAACCACAGCTCTAGAATTAGTGCTGAATTAACACAGCAGTTCAGTAGTCACCAGCCACATGTGGCGATTACATTTAAATTCATTAAAATTAAATAAAATGAAGAATTCAGCTCCTCAGTCTCACTAGCCACATTTCAAAGGCTCAATAGCCACTTCTGGCTCGTGGCTACCATATTGGACAGCACAGGTAGAGGACATTTCCATCACTGCAGAAAGTTACGATATGGACAGTGCTGGTTTCGACTAAATTAGGAGGGGTGGAAATAGCAAAATGGTAGTGCTTGCATGTTGATTTTTCTCTCCACTCCATTAAATCTAGGGAACCAACAGTGTTTGTAATGAAGAACATCAGACTCTGAGCTGTAACCTGAATTCTTGTCCAAAATTCAGCACACTGGCAACGAGCACATCAAACAGATTGCCACTTGTCCTGTCGGCGTCTTTGAGACACACTTGCCCATCTAGGAAAGCACAGTGCAGGTATCTGTGTTCTGCCACCGTGTGCCAGCCCGGACCAGCTCACAGACAGCCCCGCCTGTCTTACTTGGGTTGCTTGACTTCACTCTCTCAGGGCCCCTGAACCTCCCTGAGCCCTCCGTGATTGTTGGAATGTGAGTATAGCTGTGTGCTCTGAGTTCCTGTTTTTATAATCATGTGAAGATGTACTTGATCTGCTTCTGAGCATGATATGAGGCAACCTGGGGTGTGCAGAGGGCCAGATGCACTGGGCTAATGGTTCAGGTTTAGGGTGAAGTTATTTGTTGCGGCCTGCCCCTCCCCTGGCTTGCGTGGCCATCTGCTCCAGCATTTTATAAGCAGCCAATTCCCTGGGCTGACTTCCATAGCTTTCCATGCCACGCTTCATTCCCCAGGACCTGTCCTCTTCTTTGTGAACTCAGGTGTGCCTGGTCCCAGGTGGCCCTTGCAGGTTCATCCAGCGAGCAGAGGGAGCACAAGCCCCAGGGGGCAGGTCGGGCCATGGTCCTGGGGTGACAGCTTCCCTTTCAGATCTGATCCTTCCCTTTTACACTCTCAGGGTTTGGGAGTATTGAATCTCACTTGAAAGACTCCCATGCTCGCTTTTGTGTGTGGTGGGAGTTTTTGTTTCCTTCGGGCTGGGATGAGATGAGCAGATACGGGATCTGCACCCAAGTGTGTGGGGGTTTAGCCACTGGTTGTGGGGTTCTGCTCAGCTGCTTAACAAAGGCAGAGCCACATGTTCTGGCCACAGAAGTTGGATTCGTAGGTAAGGATGGGGTTCATCCTCTTCAGCATTGATGTGCCTTCAAGTTTTCAAGAATTTCTGTTTTCCTTGGTTCACTCAAGCAGCCTGGATTCCAAGTGCATGAATGTGTGCCTCCGTGGCTCAGTCCTTTAGGTCATGTTCCAGGGAAGACCCCCCCTTTCTGAAGAGGGGAGGGCTGCGCCTGGGTCCACGGAGGTGGGGAGGTGGCTCCTGTGCTCTGGCTTGTGGGTGTGCACCTGTTCTTCAATGAGCGAGGTGCGGGGGATAGAGCTGGGCAGTCCTCCACGAGCGAGCGCACCCGGGAACCTCCCAGCCGCCGCTGTGTTCCGCCCTGGTGCCAGCAGCCACTTTATGGGCACAGTTCTCAGGAAAAGCTGACGACCATGTAGTAGTCATAACAGTTCTTCAGAGCAGGGCTGTCCAGTAGGAGTTTCTGGCACGACAGACTCCTTCTGGTGTGTCCCTGCAGTCCATTAGGGCAGCCATTAGCCACGTATGGCTGTCAGGATTTGTAGTGTCTGAGGAACTGAGGTTTTTTTAATTTATTTATTTGTTTGATGAGACAGGTCTGGCTCTGTCACCCAGGCTGGAGTGCAGTGGTGTGATCTCGGCTCTCTGCAACCTGCGTCTCCCTGGCTCAAAGCATTCTCCCACCCCAGCCTCCCGAGTAGCTGGGGCCACAGCCATGCACCACCACGCCCAGCTCACTTTTGTATTTTTTGTAGAGGCGGCCTTTCACCATGTTGTCCGGGCTGGTCTTAAATTTGTGGGCTCAAGGAATCCACCTGCCCTGGCCCCCCAAAGTGCTGGAATTAACAGGTGTGAGCCACTGTGCCCGGCCAGGAACTGAATTTTTTAATATTTCTAATTTTCATTAATTTAAATTTCAACAGCCACATGTGCCTTAGGCAGAGGGGCAGTGCTTGGCGACTGTTCCCTCTTCACTGCAGTCCTCTGGGAGAGCCAGGGCCTCTGGCCCCATTTGACAACACGGGAAACTGGCTCAGAGGGGCCAGGTGTTTTACCCTAGGACACAAAGCCGGTAGGCAGCTGAGAGATAATTGAATCCACCCTCTCGGCTCCCACACTCGGCGCACCGTGTTCCTGCCCCCCAGATAGAAGCGCTGCTCAGTTACCAGTGCGCAGAATAGGAAAGCGTCCTCTGAAGCAGACGAAAGGGCTGGGTACCCTGTGAAAGTTCCTTGGCCTGTGGGAGCCGTCCTCAGGCCATGGGGCCGCGTGCCCGTGCCTTTGAGTCTGAGGCACGGGCTTTCGCTGCTTCATTCCTCTGCTTTCTGCGGGTCGGGAAGAAGCAGGGCTTAATTAGGCAGAAGCGGGTGGAGGTCCAGCCCAGCCCCTCCCGTGTCATAGGTGATCAGGTGACCCTGTTCACTAAGCGAAAAGCAACCTGACGGATGGGTTGACTTCTTTCCGGTACCAGTTCTCTTAATAACCATCATTGTTTTTCCCCTCCTGTCACTCCTGTGGCTCATCCCTGTAATCATTACAAATGTCCCTCCAACCTGTGTCTTTTGGGAACCTGTTACATTCAGGCCCCGTGCTGGGGAGACTCTGATGGAAACGCAGCCTCCGCCCCGGTGGAGCTTCAGGCCTGCCTGTGAGCCCGGCCCACTCCAGGAAGGGGCCTAATGGGGGTGCTTCCACTCAGATTTGCCTCTGCTGGGTCTCTCAGAACCGGGGAGGTGATGGTGGCTGGCCTGGCAGCTTGGCCAGTGTTTGCTCAAGGGAAACAGGGAGCTGGAACCGTCCTTCTCTTTTTGGGCAGGACTGTGGGTAGACACCAGCATGACGCCTCAGCCATGAGAAGCTGCCCATCCAGACTTCTGCCTTTCATGGACACCGAGAAGGTTCTGGAGCAGGAAGTGAGCCACCTCCTGTTCTTCTTGGCAGTGAAAGGAGGGACCCCCCATGGGTGTCTGGTCCCTTAACCTCAACGGATATAGGGTTGAACAGAATTTTTCTTTTTCTTTTTTTTTTTTTTTGAGACAGAGTCTTGCTCTGTCGCCCAGGCTGGAGTGCAGTGGCGCGATCTCGGCTCACTGCAAGCTCCGCCTCCCGGGTTCACGCCATTCTCCTGCCTCAGCCTCCCGAGCAGCTGGGACTACAGGCGCCCGCCACCGTGCCGGGCTAATTTTTTGTATTTTTAGTAGAGACAGCGTTTCACTGTGGTCTCGATCTCCTGACCTCGTGATCCGCCCGCCTCAGCCTCCCAAAGTGTTGGGATTACAGGCGTGAGCCACCGCACCCGGCCAAAGTGTTTCTTTTATAATGGGAAAAATAATTATAAACTTATTCTTAAAAAGAAAAATTCTGGCCGGGCGCGGTGGCTCACGCCTGTAATCCCAGCACTTTGGGAGGCCAGGCGGGCGGGTCACCTGAGTTTAGGAGTTCGAGACTAGCCTGGCCAACATGGAGAAACTCCGTCTCTACTAAAAATACAAAATTAGCCAGGCGTCGTGGCACATGCCTGTAATCTCAGCCACTTGAGAGGCTGAGGCAAGAGAATTGCTTGAACCCAGGAGGCGGAGGTTGCAGTGCGCCAAGATCGTGCCACTGCACTCCAGTCTGGGCGACAAGAGTGAAACTCCGTCTCCACAAAATAAATAAATAAACAGATAAATAAATAAAAATAAAAAGAGGCCAGGTACAGTGGCTCTTGCCTGTAATACCAATGCTTCGGGAGGCCGAGGCAGGCAGATCACTTAGGAGTTCGAGACTAGCCTGGCCAACATGGTGAAAACCCCGTCTCTACTAAAAATACAAAAATTAGCTGGGCATGGTGGCGCATGCCTGTAGTCCCAGCTATTTGGGAGGCTGAGGCAGGTGACTCGCTTAAGCCCGGGATGCAGAGGTTGCAGTGAGTCGAGATGGTGCCATTGCACTCCAGCCTGGGCGGTAGAGCGAGACTGTGTCTCAAAAGAAAGAAAACGGAAAATAACAAGTGTTGGTGAGGATATGGAGAAATGGGAACTCCTGTGCACTGCTGGTGGGAATGTACAATGGTCCAGCTGCTCTGCAAAACAGTATGGAGTTTCCTCAAAAAAAACTACAAAGTTGAATTACTATATGATGCACAGCAGTTCCACTTCCGGGTATATATACCCCCCCCGAAGAACGCAAGGAATCAAAGAGATGTGTGTGCACCCGTGTTCGTAGCAGCTTTATTCACAATCGCCCGTGGTGGAAACCAAAGTATCCATCACAGATGAATGGATTAACAAAATGTGGTTTATGCATACAGTGGAACATTATTCAGCCTTAAAAAGGAAGAAAATTCGGATACATGCTACAACATGCATGAACCTTGAAGACTATGCTCAGTGGAATAAGCCAGACACAAAAGGGCAAATACTATATATGCTCCCACTTGTATGAAGTACTTGTATAGTCAGATTCATTGGGGTAGAGAGTAGAATGGTAGTTTGCAGGGGCTTGGCGTTGGTGGGGAATGAGGGGGTCGTTTCATGGGCAGAGTTTCAGTTTGGGAAGATAAAGGAATCCTGGAGGTGGATGGTGGTGATGGTTGTACATCAGTGTGCACGTGCTTAGTGCCACTGAACTGTACGCTTACAAGTGCTTCCGGTGGAATATTTTATGTGTATTTTACCACACTTTAAAAAAGACAAAGTGATAGACGTGTGTGCTCCCTGCCCAGCGTGATAGAGAACTGGTGTTACCCTGGCCCGCCTCCTCCTGCAGCAGAGACCCTCGCTGTCTTTATAGCTGGCTCTCGGCGGCACGTCCCTGACCTCTGCCGCCTTAGAGTGTGTGAGAGTTGTATCCCTGGCTCAGGCCACTGCAACTCGTTCATGTCACTCATGGAGGAGGCGCGATTCTGCTCTCCCCGCTCCTGTCGGTCATCTTTTGCTCTCACCGACCAGTCCTGCTCTTTCTTGCGCAGCTCTTGCCTTTTGGGGAGATGCTTCCAGATTATGGCTGCTGGCACAGGCTGTGACATCCATCCAGAGGGGTCGTGGAGTTGCCCTGCTGAGTTTTCACTGTGGCCGCCTTTTAACTGGCATGCTAGTGTTCCCAGGGGATTCCTTTGCTGACTGCGAGAGCTGACTGAGTTGGGCTCTAAAGTGGAGAGAGGAGGGCCTGAAGCCTGACTCTGGTTGAAGGTTGAGGGAGGGGAGTTCAAGACGCCTACTTCACAGGTGCCTACAAGCTATCCTGAGGCAGCAGACGGCGGTCCCCTTCAGGGTCTGCAGCAGTCCCCCTGAGGTGCTGGAACTGGCTGACCCCTGCTTCCAGCGCTAAAGGCTCAGAGAATCCAAAGCTACCTCAGTGCTGGCATGATGTGTTTAGGGTAGCGACACTGATCCTTTTACTTTTCTTCTTCCATATGTTAAGACCCACTTCCGACAGTGATCTTTAAGTACCAGAGATCATGCCAGATTCAAAAGGATCAAAAGTCACTTACTAGAAAGAGCCCTCCCTCCCTTTTCTTTCCTGAACCCCTTAGTTCCCTCCCTAGTGACCAGTCATAAAAATCATGTCTTTGTGTATCCTTTCAGAAATGTTCTGTGTATATAAAAGCAATAGACTTTTAAAAATCACTACAGATAGCATACTGTACACACTCTTCTGAACTCTGCCTTTCCCCCTGAACTTGCTTTCGCTTGGAGACTTTGCTGTTACTGCTGCTACCTCCTTCCTTCCTTCCTTCCTTCCTTCCGTCCGTCCGTCTGTCCGTCTGTCCTTCCTTCCCTTCCTTTCTTTCTTTCTTTCTTTCTTTCTTTCTTTCTTTCTTTCTTTCTTTCTTTCTTTCTTTCTTTCTTTTCTTTCTTTCTTTCCTTTTTTTTTTTTTTTTTGACAGAGTTTTACTCGTTGCCCAGGCTGGAGTGCAGTGGCGTGATCTCAGCTCACTGCAACCTCCGCCTCCTGGGTTCAAGTAATTCTTCTGCCTCAGGCTCCCGAGTAGCTGGGATTACAGGCACGTGCCACCAAACCCGGCTAATTCTTGTGTTTTTAGTAGAGACGGGGTTTCACCATGTTAGCCAGGCTGGTGTCAAACTCCTGACCTCAGGTGATCCACCTGCCTTGGCCTCCTAAAGTGCTGGGATTACAGGCATGAGCCACTGTGCCTGGCCGCTTTTTTTTTTTCTTTCTTTCTTTTTTTTTTTTTTTTTTTTTTTAACCATAGACTCTATTAATTGCTCTCTTACCGGTCATTTCACACTTGCAATGAAAAGCAAAAATATAGTCCCTTAGGAAGCCCAGGGCTCAAAAGATTCCAACTAGCTCTTACTTAAAAAAAAAAAAAAAAATCCGTATAATAATAAAAAAAAAAAAAGGAAAAAAAAAATCTCCCATGCACCAGGGTGCAGGTCACCCAGGTCCTTAGGCCCATGGCCTTACAAGTTGGAGGGCAGCTGGTGATGCTCTGCAGTGGTTTGAGACAACCTTCCAACTGGGTTCTTTCCTTCATTCCGTTTTGTTTGACCCGCAAGCAGAAGCAAGCCATGTATGGGTGGCTGCTGGGTGCTCAGGTGCTGGCTGGACGTGGCTGTGTCCTGGGAGTACTCGGCAGTTTCTTTTTTTTTTTCTTTTTCTTTCCGTCACCCAGGCTGGAGTGCAGTGGCACACTCTTGGCTCACTGCAACCTCTGCCTCCCGGGTTCAAGTGATTCTTGTGCCTCAGCCTCCTGAGTAGCTGGAATTACGGGCACGCACCACCACGCCAGGCTAATTTTTGGTAAAGACGGTTGCACCGTGTTGGCCAGGCTGGTCTCAAACTCCTGACATCAAGTGATCTGCATACCTTGGCCTCCCAAAGTGCTGGGATTATAGGCGTGAGCCACCGCTCCTGGTCATGGCCACGAGGTTCTGAAGTAAGAGGAGTCTAGCAGTCCGTGTCAGCAGTGCAGACCTGAACCCAGGGGCCCAGCAGTGACAGCTTAGAAACCTGTGTCTGCGCTGACAGCACCCCGCTCCCACCAATGTCCCGGGAAGTTGGGGTGCTGATGGCCTGGTCGTGGTCGCGTGATCTCCAACAGAGGGATCCTGCAGCTTTGTGTGCATCTGTGTGTGTTTTGGTTTGAACCTTGCCATCTCTGTATAGGGTCTGTTGCCTTATGGAATCCTAGAAATCCATTTCCCTAGACTTCACGTGTTGTCCTTTCCCAGTGGAAACCGAGATTCCCTTTGCCTAACTGACTTTATTTTATTTATTTATTTATTTATTTATTTTTTTGAGACGGAGTCTCGCTCTGTCGCCCAGGCTGGAGTGCAGTGGCCGGAACTCAGCTCACTGCAAGCTCCGCCTCCCGGGTTCACGCCATTCTCCTGCCTCAGCCTCCCGAGTAGCTGGGATTACAGGCACCCGCCACCTCGCCTGGCTAGTTTTTTGTATTTTGTAGTAGAGACGGGGTTTCACCGTGTTAGCCAGGATGGTCTCGATCTCCTGACCTCGTGATCCGCCCGTCTCGGCCTCCCAAAGTGCTGGGATTACAGGCTTGAGCCACCGCGCCCGGCCAACCTAACTGACTTTAAAAGCAGAATTGGTGAGCCGCTGGCGGCGGCACAGTTGTGCAGGGCCCTGCCTTTCTTTGGAGGCAGTATGGCTTATGCTCTTTGTGTTTGTGCTGTGGATAGGTGTCTTAGACAGTGGGCAGCAACAGTGCCCGGCCCGCTTGAAGATGCCGAGGCTGCAGGAGGCCGGGGCCGTGGTTTGACAGGCGGGTGGGGGCAGACCCATGCCACCATCTCAGGATGTGTGCTGGCGAGTGCCCCCATGTCCACGCACTTGCTCACGGCTGTGTCATTCACAGGACTGCCCACAGCCGAGGGCAGAGGATGCCCAGTCTCCTCACTCCCTGTGCTGGGGGGCGGGCCACACCTGGCAGCGGCAGTGAGGTGGGAGACAGCCTGGAGGGCCTTGGCTTCTCGCTGCTTCTAGGCTGGTTGGGATACGTGGATGCACCCACCCATCCGTCCCAGCAAGCGATGGAGCCTGCAGAGGGGTCTGGGTAGATGTGGGTGCCAGCTGGGCTTGCAGGGGGGCCGGAGGGGGTGAGGGGGTGGCATCTGCCCGCTGCTGTGTTTCCAGATGGGGCAGTCTGTTCCGGGGCTGGGGTTTCTGGAATTTCCTCTGTGGGACCAACGGTGGTTTTCAGTACATTCAGGATGGCGCTGACCTGCTGGGCAGAGAAGGGCACCGGACTCGGGTGGATTTGGGTGTTGGCCAGAGCATTGTGTAAGCCCAACTGAACACCTCCCTTTTGCTTTGAGTGTTCCTGAGGGAGGAAGCCTGCCTCTGGGACCCGCCCCGAGGTGTCCCTGGCCTGGCTTTGACAGTCAGTAGGATGCACAAGCTGACTTGGAAGCAACTCCATTTCGGTCTCAAGATGGGGACACAATTTGGCCCTCCACCCCGACCTTGTTATCTGGCCTCTCTGCTCCTCTTGGCCGATGGACTTGAGACCAGAAGGGAGTTCTCTTGGCCAGGAGTGCTCCCACCTGAGAGTGGAGGCCCCGCCCCTCTCCCTACACCCAGGGCCACAGCCAGCCCATTGCGCGGCCGCCACTCATTTCTCAATTGAGCATGTGGGGGCACTGCTTGGCCTTCCGCCCCCAGCGCCAGTGAAGACCCTGCCTCAGGTGTGCTTGTTTGCTGTAGGTGCTTTTAAAATGCTGAATCTGGCTGGATGCGGTAGCTCATGCCTGTTAATCCCAGGACTTTGGGAGGCCAAGGCAAACGGAACACTTGAGCCCAGAAGATCGAGACCAGCCGGAGCAACATGGCGAAACCCCATCTGTACAAAACAATTTTTTTTAATTAGCCATGCAGCCAGGCGCGGTGGCACACACCTGTAGTCCCAGCTACTCGGGAGGCAGAGGTGGGAAGATCGCTTGAACCCGAGAGGTCAAGGCTGCAATGAGCAGAGATCACACCACTGCACTTCTACCTGGGTGACAGCGCAGGAACCTGTCTCAAAAATAAAAACTGTTGAATCCTGCCTGGGAGTAACAGCTGGCCTCTCCCTCACCTCTCCTCTCAGACCAAATGGAAAAACTCCACCGAGGACTTTAGAAGGAAACCCCTCCTTTCCCCACAGAAGCTGCTCGTGCAGTCTTACAGTAACAGCTCATCAGTTCACCCCTGGCAAGGCAGCCACGACACTGGCACACAGTCACAGGCGGCTTGGCAGCAACCCAAGTTTAGGAGGCTCTTGTCCCACCCGCAGCGAACTGATTTCTCCCCAGTGCATGCAGTTTAATTAGGGCCTATGATTGAATTAGGAGGCTTTGCCTTAGCCCAGCTTCGTTACAGTGACTTTTTCAGGATAAAGAGTTCCCTTTGCCCAGGTCCAAGCCAGTGCCTTTTATGAAAGTGGTTCCCACCCAGGGGGTAGGGCCCCCATGTTTGGGGGCACAGTCAGCCCATTACTAATGACTTTCATCTTGAATGTGGCCACATAAGATCGTTCACCAGTTGTTCATCCAACCGGCATGAAACCTAGCCTGTTAGGTTTGCTTCTTTGTTTGCTGAAAGCTTTGAGCTGGGAGGAGTCTCAGTTGTAGGAAGGACTGTGATTGCCTGTTCTTTTTCCTTGAAGTTTACCCTGACAGTCGGATTTCCACCATCCTTCACTTGGAATTGCTCCCATCTTTGAAGGAGGCTGGAGGGAGTTACTTTCATGCTGGGCTGAGGGTGGCTTGTTATGAATGTCTTCATTTGTCGCTCCCATGTTATGGCCGATGGCAGGGTGGCTCAGCTCTCCATAACTTTCCTCTGCATGGCAGCCAGGTGTGCGTGCCAGGACAGGCCGGGCGGACGGGACCTTCGCGTCTGTGCACACTGAGGGCTGTGCTTCTCGTTGGCCCCTAAAGGAAGCTAGTTCCTGTCAGAGCCTCAGGTAGATGGGCCACACTGACCCTTGTGTGGCCTAGTACACTGTGCCAGAGCCTCCCAGTGGGAGGGGCGTGGACTCCGGCAGGGGAGCAGTGACCAGCAGGTCCCTAGAACCTCGTGTCCTTTAGTCAGATGAGTTTGACCATCCTGGGGACCAGGGTGTGCTGAGGGAAGGGGCAGCTTTGCACTGAGGAACATGGCTCTGCACAGCCGTAGGAGCCATGAGTTGGAAAACTTGAACCAGCCTCAAGAGCTGTGTCTAGCAGTGTCCCTGTCAGGGCTCAGATCAAGACTTCTCACGGATGAGCAGATAATGGAAAAGTAGGATGCAGAGTGGCGTTGCGGAGATGCAGAAAGGTCTGTCTCAGCTGGCCGGGCGCGGTGGCTCAAGCCTGTAATCCCAGCACTTTGGGAGGCCGAGGCCGGCGGATCACGAGGTCAGGAGATCGAGACCATCCTGGCTAACATGGTGAAACCCCGTCTCTACTAAAAAAAATACAAAAAAACTAGCCGGGCGAGGTGGCAGGTGCCTGTAGTCCCAGCTACTCAGGAGGCTGAGGCAGGAGAATGGCCTGAACCCGGGAGGCGGAGCTTGCAGTGAGCCGAGATCCGGCCACCACACTCCAGCCTGGGCAACAGAGCGAGACTCCGTCTCAAAAAAAAAAAAGATCTGTCTCAGCTGAAACCAGCCAAGGAAAAATGACAAGGCGTGGGTAGCCCTGTATTCAGGCCTGCCCGCCACAGGTGAAGAAGATTCTGCTTTGGGTGGGAAATTTGGACCGCAAGGCCTGAAACCAAGAAAAGCCAGACTGCCTAAAATGCAGCTTGGCCCACGGTCACTGCTGGGGCTGCCGCCGGGCTGCTGTCTGGCCTTGCTGCAGAGCTGCGCCTTCCATGTGGTGGATCTGCTGCTGCTTGGGGTCATGGCACGCACCCCAGTCCCAGGGGGAAAGCCCCTTGTGTGGTCTCTGTGGCTGTGTTTCTGATGCAAATGAGTGGCATTTGCCGGTGGGGCAGGGGCCTGGGCCTGCAGGGCCGGAATCGGTGGCATTGCTGGCTGGATGTTTTGAAGCCCCTCAGTTGACCCTCCTGCCCACTACATTTGGGGGCCGCTACCGTCCTTGAAGTGCCGTCTTTTCCTAAGTCAGGGAAAGGGTCGCTTTTCCTATGCAGTGGGCTAGTGTCCTGGGTCTCCTGTTCTCCCCTCCGTGGTGGGGAGGAGCAGGAGGCTGCTGCCATCCGGGAAGGGCACCCAGGGCTCATGTGGCCTGGCCTCCCAGGAGAGCCAAAGGAGTTTGGATTTCGCCCAAGGCAGAGCTCTTCCATTGTGCCTCTGTTCTGTGGGCCCAGGATGACTACTTAGGAACCGTGTGGAGGGCAAGGGCTTAGCATGATCTGTCCTGAGGCCTGTGGTTTGCAGTGAGAATCCTCCTGCAGTTGCCCTGATTAAGAGCAGCTCTCGGGCTGTTGGCCTCGTGCTGCCGTGTGCGCCCATGTGACTGTGCGAATCCTTCTTTCCCCTTTAGGCTCCTTTGCTGACTCAGATCAGTTGGTCCACAGCCTTAGGCTAACCACCAGGCCTGTGTTTGTTCTTTTAAACATCGAGGTACTCCTTTTCCTGCCTTTTTATATCTAAATTTTTTTTTTTTTTTTTTGAGACAGAGTCTCGTCCTGTCACCCAGGCTGCAGTGCAATGGCACAATCTCGGCTCACTGCAACCTCTGCCTCCCAGGTTCAAATGATTCTCCTGCCTCAGCCTCCCGAGTAGATAACGGGGATTATAGGCATGCGCCACCACACCTGTATCTTTAGTAGACATAGGGTTTCACCATATTGGCCAGGCTGGTCTTGAACTCCTGACCTCATGATTCACCCACCCCAGCCTCCCAAAGTGCTAGGATTACAGGTGTGAGCCACTGCGCCCAGGCTTATTTCACTATTTCAGGAAAAGTACTTTTTGCTGATTGTCTTGTGTTGGGATCTGAAGGAGATAAGGACCTCAGGGAAATGTGCTCTCCGCAGTGCAGGCTCAGACCTCCCCCAGCATCGAAACACAGTTAAGTGCTGCTCAGCCTAATCATCCTCTCTCTCTCTCTCTCCCTCTCCTGCCCCCTCCGTCAAAAGGGTGAGCTTGTCGGCCACAGACTGCTACATTGTGCACGAGATCTACAATGGGGAGAATGCCCAAGACCAGTTTGAGTACGAGCTGGAGCAGGCCCTGGAAGCCCAGTACAAGTACATTGTGATTGAGCCCACGCGCATCGGCGACGAGACGGCCCGCTGGATCACCGTGGGCAACTGCCTGCACAAGACGGCCGTGCTGGCGGGCACCGCCTGCCTCTTCACCCCGTTGGCGCTGCCCTTAGATTATTCCCACTACATCTCCCTGCCCGCTGGTGTGCTGAGCCTGGCCTGCTGCACCCTCTATGGGATCTCCTGGCAGTTTGACCCTTGCTGCAAGTACCAAGTGGAGTACGACGCCTATAAACTGTCGCGCCTGCCTCTGCACACACTCACCTCCTCCACCCCAGTGGTGCTGGTCCGGAAGGACGACCTGCACAGAAAGAGACTGCACAACACGATAGCACTGGCCGCCCTGGTGTACTGTGTAAAGAAGATTTACGAACTCTATGCCGTATGATCTCAGTAGAACAGGGAGCGAAGCAAAAACCACCTGGCCCACAAGAGACAACAGAGTCTTCAGATCGCCACAGTCACGTTTCTCACTCTGTGAGGCAGCAGAGCCTGGGAAGGTGTTTGGCTTAATATTTGTTATTTTTAAAAAATAACAGATCACGGGTGTACCCAGGGTTTTTCAGCTCATTACACTAAGATGTGGATTTCCATAACCCAAGAGGGGGGTCTGAGGCTGTGGAAGTCCGATTGGGCAGTGGAACGCTGATGGAGGCAGACGCTGCTGAGGGGGTGTGGACGTGCTTTGGGGGAGGTCTTTAAGTCTATTGTTTAACTGTACCATCCAGAGCCCACCAGAAGCTATTGACCATTAAAATTATGAGAATTTCAACTCCCGCTGTTCTCTCTGTCCATGTCTGCCTGCAGCTGCTGCTGCACATCCGCTCTAGGTGGCGGCTTGTACGTGGAAGCAGCAGGTGCTGTGGTAGCCACCCTGCCCTGTTCTTAGCTGCGGCCCAGTGTTACCAGTTACAGCGACGACAAGCCTAGATCCGAGGTAGTCCTGGGCCCAAACCCCGCGCAGGAGCAGTCTCCTGGCTCGCGTTGGCCTCATCATTCTGAAGGCCAGCACTGCTACCATGCTGTTCAGGAACATGGTAGGATAAGGTGATGAGGCTTGGAGGCCTTTGGGTCTTCACTTGGGTTCACATGGGGAACTCTGGGCTCTAGGATCCCTCTTCAGAGATCTGAACACTGTGTTTTCTTTGAAGCACCGAAACTCTTCCTGCTGTGGACCCTGAGTTTATCAACCCATTGCCCTTGGCTGACAGAAAAGCCCTCAGAGCGATCTTGGAAGCACCCCCTGGCCGCAGTGCTCCCTGTTCCACAGGAGCCAAGCCAGTGCTCCTCCCTCACACCGAAGGGTAGACTGCATCACCTGCCACGTTTCCTCTAAGGCAGGGGTGACCAATCTTGACTTCCCTGCGCCACACTGGAAAGAGAATTGTCTTGGACCACACATAAAATACACTAACACTAATGATAGCTGATGAGCTAAAATAATAATAATAATAATAATAATGTTTTAAGAAAGTTTACAAATTTGTGTTGGGCCACATTCAAAGCCGTCCTGGGCTGCATGAGGCCCGTGGGCTGCTGGTTGGTGATTGGACAAGCTTGCTCTAAGGCCTTGGGTAAATGGGAAATGATCGCTTCCACAAAAAGGCTAGGGCCCCTGTCTTTACTTCTGCCTTCCTAAAGCCCATTCATCCCTGAAGAGCCACATGGCACCTCCTTCTGAAGGCCAATCATTTTTTTTCTTTTTTCTTTTTTTTTTTTTTTTTGAGACAGAGTCTTGCTCTGTCACCCACGATGGAGTGCAGTGGCGTGACCTCGGCTCACTGCAACCTCTACCTCCTGAGTTGAAGTGATTCTCCTGCCTCAGGCCCGAGTAGCTGAGACTACAGGTGTGTGCTACCATGCCCGGATAATTTTTGTTACTTTTAGTATAGACGGGATTTTGCCGTGCTGGCCAGGCTGGTCTCTGGCCTCAAGTGATGTGCCTGCCTCGGCCTCCCAAAGTGTCAGGATTAGAGGTGTGAGCTGCCGTGCCCGGCCAGGCCAATCTGTAAGAGATAGCCAAAGTGGTTTCTCACCTAGTTTTAAAAGCTCCATCAGGAAGACCTGACGTCACAGAGTCATGGAGGGGTGCGTGGGAAGGCTTCACAAGGGGTGATTGGGCCATTTTTTGTAGGGGAGATTGAGAGCTTTTCAAGATTTTTAAAAGGGACCCATGGCCCACAGAAAGTTTAAGAAACTTTGATTTAATTCCAAGAGATTTAGAAATACTTATCACTCAGTTGAGTGCGGGGGGCATGACGGTGTTGAGTGTGCACCATTGTTTACGTGGCAGTCTCTAGGCACCTGGAATAATGGTAAAGAGGGAACTGCCTTAGCCACACAACTGATCCCGGAAAAACATGCCTCATCTCGACGGCAGTGTGAGTTGAAATGCAGCTGCCCGTGACCCCTCAGGTGTCTGAGTGCTGGCATCTGAGCCTGCTGGGCAGGTTTTTTGTTTTTTTGTTTTTAAATAATGCCCAGATTTGGAAAGGGAGCCCCATGCCTGGCCTGGAAGTGCTCTGCCGACAAGTTAGATTTCATGGGGGAGTTGACTAGAAGGCACAAGCTGGACAAGCCAGACAAGTTGAGGCAACCTCAAGTCAGCTGAGCAGAAGCCCTCGCCCGAAGTAGAAGCCAGGCGCAAACGGGTAGCTCTTCCACCGTTTCCCAAGCTGCACTGAGCCAAGTGATTCTTGTTGGATGTATTAACCCAGGTTCTGAAATGCCATCTTAGTTACGTGACCCCTGACCAGGGAGATGGGGATGAGGTGCTGGTGTGGACAGCAGGCAGTGGTTTCATATGCCTGAGGCTGGCAGTGAGAAGCAGAAGTGCGCCTCCCTCCCCACTGTCAGTGCTGACTTCTCTGTTCCTGCCATTGTCCTGCCTAGAGGATCAGTCACGGCAGAGCTGCTGACAAGTCGCTTATGGTCATCTGTGATATGCGACAGTACTTCTGAAGAAATAGCATTCAAAGGCTGAGTGCAGTAGCTCATGCCTGTAATCCCGGCACATCGGGAGGCTGAGGGAGGAGGACCATTAAATACTTGAGTCCAGGAGTTCAAGACCAGTCTGGGCAACATAGCAAGACCTGTCTCTACAAAAAAAAAGACGAAAATTAGCCAGATGTGGTGGTATGCAAATGTGGTCCCAGCTACTCAGGAGTTGGAGGAGGGAGGATTGCTCAAGCCTCAGAGGTTGAGGATGCAGTGAGCTGTGATCTTGCCACTGCACTCCAGCCTGGGCGACAGAGTGTGACCCTGTCTCCAAAAAATAATTTTTTTTTTTCTTGAGATGGGTCTCTCTGTCGCCCAGGCTAGAGTACAATGGCGTGATCTCAGCTCACTGCAGCCTCTGTCTCCTGGGTTCAAGCAATTCTCCTGCCTCAGCCTCCCAAGTGAGCTGAGATTACAGGTTGCCACGACTGGCTAATTTTTTGTCTTTTTAGTAGAGACAGGGTTTCACCATGCTGGCCAGGCTGGTCTTGAACTCCTGGCCTCAGGTGATCCATCTGCCTCGGCCTCCCAAAGTGCTGGGATTACAGGCATGAGCTGCCGCGCCTGGCCAATTTTTTTCTTTTTTTTAAAACAGCATTCAGTAACTGCTGAGAGAAAGCAAAGGCCAAGTTACTGGGGCCCTCCTGTGCAAAATCCACTTAAATGAGTCATACATGGACCACTTTAGGGAATAGATGGTGTCATTAATCTAGTAAATTAGTTTTAGCTACCCATCCCCACCCAATTTCAGAGAAGAGTGAAGAGCCGTTATGTAAAAGGACAACTGATCAAACTGGATCTCCTCGTTCTGGTCTGTTAGCTCCCTCCAGAGTTTTCACATCTGCTGCAGCAGCTGCTGGGCCCTGAGGGAAGGAAGGGCGACTTGCTGGGAGGTGGGCAGGGCGCCCAGGGCTGTACACTATTTCTGCGATTCACTCATCAGCTACGGCCCCTCTGCCCTGCATGGAGGCGCTGCTGTTCGGAAAAGCTAATTGGTTTTATTTTTCCGTCTCTGGTTTTGGCATGATGTGAAACACCAAGGGGCTTAAAGAGCAAAGTGTAAAGTGTCTTTGAACTTCATCAGGTATCTGAAGGCAGAACCAATGAAAAATCATGCTTTTCAGACCTCCCCAGCAGAATTTCAGGCTGAAAGAGAAGGAGGCAAAAACCCTCTGAAGACAGAAAAGAGAAAGTGGAACGGCAGCATCGCTAACCCTGCTGGCAACGTCCATGTTCAAACACTGATGTGAAAATCCAAGAGCAATGAAGGTTGCTCAAAGGCCATCAGCTGAACCGGGGCTGTGGCTGGGCTTCTTGCTTTGGAGCAGTGCACGTGGGGCCCACCCACAGGAAGGTGCTTCAGCTGCTAAGTTGGGAGAATTCTAAAGGCTCAGTAAGTCCCACATTATCCAAACCACGGCTGTCTCCAGGAAGGGACACTGAACTCCAGCGACCCAAGACAACATGGACATGAAAGAGCACAGCTGCAGGCCCTTTTAGTCCTCAGCCTCTGAGGCCAAGAAGAGCGTCTGTCTGGTGTTGGTGCGACTTTAACAGGTCCCCTCTGGGACTCAGCAACCTCCTCCTCAAGAACAGTGGGCCTCAGACTCTGCCTTTGGCAAACAGCTTTATTTAGATAGATTTTAACAATTCTTCAGTTTGTGTTATAGTTTATATGGCAAAATATAAAGTTTATAAAGTTAAGTTTTAGAAAGTGATTTGAGGTTTTTAGAATGCTGGATAAGTAAACAATAATATTGAGATCTGGCTGGTCTAGCACGTCAATCGCCAGTTGCTAACCACTTTAATTGGGAGGAAATAAACTTTAGAAATGAACTGGACCTACTCAGTAAGCCTCAACCATGTATTTTTAATAAATTAGAAAGGTGGTAGCTGGGCATGGTGGCGCACACCTATAATCCCAGCTACTCGGGAGGCTGAGGCAGGAGAATCACTTGAAGGTGAGTCACAGGAGGTGGCGGTTGCAGTGAGCTGAGATCATGCCATTGTACTTCAGCCTGGGCGACAAGAGCAAAATTCCATTTCAGAAAAGAGGCTGGGCACGGTGGCTCACGCCTGTAATCCCAGCACTTTGGGAGGCCGAGGCGGGTGGATCACGAGGTCAGGAGATCGAGACCATCCTGGCTAATATGGTGAGACCCTGTCTCTACTAAAAAATACAAAAAAATTAGCCGGGCGTGGTGGCAGGCGCCTGTAGTCCCAGCTACTCAGGAGGCTGAGGCGGGAGAATGGTGTGAACCCAGGAGGTGGAGCTTGCAGTGAGCAGAGATCATGCCGCTGCACTCCAGCCTGGGCAACAGAGCGAGACTCTGTCTCAAAAAAAAAAAAAAAAAGAAAAAAGAAAAAGAGGCCAGGCACGGTGGCTCACGCCTGTAATCCCAACACTTTGGGAGGCCGAGGCCATTTCAAAAAAAAAAAAACAAAAAAGAAACAACATGAAAGCAGGTGTTTATTCTGGCTGCAATCCAACCACTTACAACTAATAGGTGGTATGTAGGTTAAGAAATATTTAATGCCAGCCCAAGCTCCATGCACCCCAGCTGTGAGTCAGGTCACAATGGCCCCAAAACCAACAACCTCAACAACATATGTGACGTTCCTGTCTTCTGATGATGGAGTACATGGTTGCTAAACTTGCATTCCTTTGAGGGCAACCTATCACATCAACCTCCAGTTGCTGACCATGTTATATAATGGAGAGGAAAGGACAGCACCTGGACACCAGGTGCCTCTGAGCGTGGCAGCCAATAGCATCCAAGGACAAACGTCCTCTCGTTTCCATCTAGAGGGACAGCGCCCTTCATTGCTGCCATTTCCTGGAAACCTGCTGTGTGCTCGGCACTTTCATTCAACCTTAGACTCGGGCTGAGCTTTAGACAGGTGCCGCTGCTGTCTCAGTTCCAGCTCTTGCCTGAGTCTACTGTCTCCAGTGTGAACACTAAGGAGACCCTTCTCTTCCATGTCAGGAGGGAGGTTGACAATTTACCTGGAAAATGAAGAAAGACCCATCATGTCTGTGTCCACATTTTACCCAGAGGCTCCTGGAACGTCCAGGAAGCGTCAGGAGCTGGGACAAGTCACCAGATCTAATCACCCATTTGTCCTCCTCCTCCCAGGAAACCTGAAACCCTCTGACACCCTAACCAAAGGCTGGCTGTGGCCATTTTTATCATCTGTCTAGGGCAGCTGTTTAAAATACAAGCTCAGGCCAGGCGCGGTGGCTCACGCCTGTCATCCCAGTGCTTTGGGAGGCCGAGGCAGGCAGATCATGAGGTCAAGAGATGGAGACCAGCCTGGCCAACGTGGTGAAACCCCGCCTCTACTAAAAATACAAAAATTAGCTGGGTGTGGTGGCATGTGCCTGTAGTCCCAGCTACTTGGGAGGCCAAGGCAGGAGAATCACTTGAACCCGGGAGGCGGAGGTTGCAGTGAGCCGAGATTGCGCCACTGCACTCCAGCCTGGGCGACTGAGCGAGACTCCGTCTCAAAAAAAAAAAAAAAAAAAGGTTGCTGCCAATGTTATATAATGGTCATAAAATATAGGCTCAACAAGGCCAGAGTTGGGACATGATGCAAGATGTCAGTATGATATGATAGGAGATTTGTAATCCAATTTGGGGAAGTCTGCAGTGGACCTACATTTCAATTTTCAGTTTCAATAACAGGAAAAGTTTCTTCCTAAACACTAGAAATGAACTTGACCTACTCAGTGAGCCTCAACCATGTATTTTTACTAAATCAGAAAGGCAGAAACAGGCATTCTTTCTGGCTATGATCCAACTCGTCACAGCTAACCAAGGCTCACTTCCACCAGACCAGGGGCTGCTGTAGAATCCGCCCAGCTGGCCAATTTGATGGTTTTACTTCTAGAGGGATGCACGGGGCCATGTAGCATCCTCCTCTCCCTTTTGGCTGCTCTCTCTTTAGTACGGTCACCTTCTGCTTGGAGTGGTGCCTGGCATCCTACAGGGATGCAGTGAGAGTTAAGAGAGAAACGGGAATTCCCATGAGGTGCTAAAGCCATCCCTTGGGATACGCCAAATAAGCCATTACATACTGGCCCGCTTTTTATGTTGGATGAGATAATCACAGGGCCCGGAAATGGGTGTGACTACTGACTTCTTGAAACTACAGCTTTCTCCCTTGAGTACTGGAGGTGGCCTTTCTGCCCAAACAATGAGGTTTCAGTCAAATACAAAAGCAGCTGGGTCAGGTGACATCACATCTTCTGATTCCAAGGTTGAAACAATTTCGAGGAGCTGGCAGGGCCAGAATTCAAAGGACACAAGGTTCTAGTCCTTGAAGACTACCACTCTTACTGTTTGAGATGTTTATTTCTTGGTTTTAGGGTTAAACCCCAGCTCCACGTTTACTCCGGAAGTGTCTCCCCTCACCCTGGGAGGAAGCTTGCTGCCGTTTTTGGTTCTCTTCCTCTGCCAGCAGATCTGCGTGAGACGTGTTTCTTCAATCTTTCCCATTTGTGAGACAAATCGCCATTAAAGTCTCAACAAATACAACTGTCCCTTGTAGAGGAACCAAGCCTAAGAGCGCTGCTTCTCTGCCCTGGCTCTGGCTGGTCGGAATACTAGCAGTTCTTGGATTTCCGCTCTTTTCTGGCCCTGGAGGCCATGAGGCTGAAGAAGAGCCCGGGAGCCAGGGTTCGAAGATAAATGGCCAAGGAAGGCAGTAGGTCAGCCAGGATCACATCTTTCTTCTTCTTCCCCACAGCAGCAAGAACATCGTGGGCCACCTCCACGGGGCTTCGGCCCTGGGCTGTGGTGGTGTCCATAACTAAAATAAATAAAACAAAAGAAACACATGAACTAACTTGGAAGCAGAGGTCCCTCTTGAGGAGTGGAGCTGATGTGAGCCGTCAGGTCAGCCTGCTGCCTTTCCCACCACGAAGCTCTTCCCAGGGCCAGGAAGCCGGTGGTGTGCCACCACCCCTGAGGATTCCATGCTCCCAGGAAAGGAGGAACCATTTTGCAGCTGGATGTGGGTCAGTGGGGGAAGCGAGAGCGGGGTGGGATGTGGAAACAAGGTAGACTGAGGATCCCAGCCAGGGCTTGGAACCAAAGTGAGTCTGTCTGCCTGGTGGTCCACAGCAAAGGCACAGAGTGAGCCCCTCCCACTGCATCTGAAAAGCAGCTTCCTGACCTGGGAAACGTGTGCCTGTTAGAACAACTGAAGACTAAGGGATGTTGTGCCACCTCATTTGTCTTGGGTAGCCTGGCTTCAGGGTGGCCAGACAGAGGTGGCTGGGGACTACTGACGCCCACAGGCACAAGCTCACTGAGTCAGGAGCAGACACATGTCCCTGTTCTCGATGTCAAGTACTAACTGGATGAGAAACAGGAAGAAATCCTTAGTTTGTTTTAAGTGTTAGAAGGGACAGCTGGAAGAGATTAGAAGGAGGTGTTAGGTTAACAGCAACTGATGTTCCTTCTACCCTAGTAATTTGACAATTTTGCCAGCAAAGTAGGACCAGCTGGCAGGCACACAGGAGCGGCCACTAGCACAGACCATGTGAAACCACTTTTTTTTTTTTTTTTGAGACAGGGTTTCGCTCTGTTGCCCAGGCTGGAGTGCAGTGGCACAATCATGGCTTACTGCAGCCTCGACCTCCTGGACTCGAGCAATCCTCCTGCCTGACTCAGCCTCCTGAGTAGCTGGACTACAGGCGGTGCCACCATGGTTGGCTAATTTTCATATTTTTTGTGGAGGCAAGGTCTCGCACTATTGCCCAGACTGGTCTCAAACTCCTAGGCTGAAGTGATCCTCCTGACTTGACCTCCCAAAGTGTTGAGATTACAGGTGTGCCTAGCCACAGGAAACCACTACTAAGTTGTCCAGCTTGCCTGAGCTCCCTCACCAATGTCTGTTCTCATGGTGTTTTTGTTAATGCAGAAAAGTAGGAAGTTTTGGATTACAGCTTATTTTGAAATGCCACAGAGAGAATTTTTTAAGTGGCGTCTTCTAGGTTTAAACAGGTGTAAAGCTGTATGAAGCCCCATGCCTCTGTATAGTGTCTACTGTGGGAAAACAGGACTCGCTGTGTGAGCGCAGCTCTGCCAGGACATGGGCAGTCTTGGTTCAGGCCTGGCTGGGCTGGGTGCAGGACCATGAGGCCCCTGGCAGACATCACAGCACAAACCCCAGGAGATCACTTCAGGGAGGAGGACATGGCAGGACAGCACTGGAGGGGTGAGCAGGCCCTGTTCCAAGCAAGGGGAGGCAGCCCCAGCTCCAAGGGCTCCAGTGATCACGGGCACACTGGTCTCTGCTTGGCCTGAGCCTGCATGCTGGGGCCGGCTGCTCTGCCCACGAGTGGTGACTGCAGGTCAGCTCTGCACTGTCTCCAGATGAGACAAGATGAAGGTGCTGAGACTGTTGCACTCGGCCTCACCCTGAAGACTGGCCCGGAATCAGTCATTTCTCAAGCCTACGGGACAGAGACAGACCATCAAACACCCTACACTTGCCATGAGGTCAGTTCACTCAATCCCGATGCTGATAATACTCCGTGGACTCGGGATCTGCGAACGGGTTAGTTGGGAGTCTGGTGGCATCCCAGCTTGGCAACTTCCTTTTAGCCCTTGAGTCCTGTCCACAGAGGTCCTGTTCTGAACGCTGCAATGGTGACGTTCACACTAAGGGTAGGCCATGGTGGGGTAAACGAAGATTATTCAATAGTCCATATCTAGAACCAACGCCTCAGTTTTTTCACTTTAGAAGTTCTATTCCAAATGAAAATGACCAAAGAATCCCTGATGTAAGAACCGCATGTCTCACTGTGGCTGACCGACAGATTTTCATAGGAGAAAAGAGAAACCGGGCCTCACCTCCATACCTAGATCCATCCGCGGTGATGGCATTGACAGAGAGGTTGGTGTGGATGTAGCCGGGGCTGATGACGGTCACCTCAATTTCATACTGTTCCATTTCGGCGCGCAGACAGTCAAAGAAAGCCTGGGTTGCATGTTTGGAGGCTGCGTCTACACGTGTGGACGGAGAGGCAGGGGAGTGAGTGCGCCGGGGTGGGCATGGCCTGGTACCCAACTATTCACCACCATTCACGCTCTCTGTTCTCAAAACCTGGTTTTACTTGTGATCAGGTCTTGCTATGTTGCCTAGGCTGGACTCCAACTCCTGAGCTCATGTGATCCTCCCGCCTCAGCTGGGACTGCAGCTTTAAAACCTGGTTTTATAATTTAAGATTACAGTATTATAACAATGTTCATTTCCTGACTTTGAGAAGGGTACTGTGCCCTTGTTCTTAGGAAACACACTGAAATAGGAGTAAACGAGCATCATGTCTCCAGTTTCCTTTCAAATGGTTCAGGAAAAAAATTATAAGCTATATATACATATAGTTTTCTATATATTACAAATGGTATATATGCATATACACAGGGAATATGATAAAGGAAATAAGGTAAAAAGGTTATTAGGGAATCTGCATGAAGCGTGCATGGGAGTGATTTGTGCTGTTCCTGCAACTTTAAGTGTGAAGTTATTCCAAGTTAAAAGTTAAAAAAAAAAAAAAAAAAACTGAATGCCTACTGGGTAAAACATTCAAATGGTATATAAAAGGGCAGAAAGTAAAAAAGAAAGAAAGAAAGAAAAGAAAGAAAAGAAAGAAAGAAAGAAAGAAAGAAAGAAAGAAAGAAAGAAAGAAAGAAAGAAAGAAAAGAAAGAAAGAAAGAAAGAAAGAAAGAAAGAAAGAAAGAAAGAAAAAGTCCTCCTGTCTTCCAAATTCCAATCCTAGAGATAATCAGTGCTAACAGTTTCCCAGGATTTTTGTTTAATTCTGTTTTGCGTTTTTAGAGAAGACATCTTCTCTGTCACCCAGGCTGGAGAAGAGCTGTGATCATAGGATTATAGCTCTTTGCAGCCTCGACCTCCTGGCCTCAAGCAATCCTCCCACCTCACCCTCCCAGAGCGATGGGATTATAGGAGTAAGCAGCCATGCCCAGTGATTTATTTTTTTAATATATCCTACGTATAGCCATGTGATTTTACACATTTTACATAAAATATATATATACATCTTTTAATACAGAAATGAACTCTTACCTATTCTACTGTTCCTGCAAGTAGCTTTCTTCACCTGGTGGCAGGCCGGACAGCTCCCATGCTGGTCCTGCAGACCTGCCATGTAGCTCTGGCTGCCTAGTCCTCCCCAGTGAGTTACCAGGTGACAGAACTGGCCCCATCAGTGGGCCTTCATGGGTGTAAAAAATTCAGGCCTGCCTTCTTATGTATCTCATTTTGACAAATATCCAGGCAGTGGCTTTTCATCTAGAAGAGCTACAGAGCTTACTTACTCCACCTGCAAGAAACAGCTGTGTTTGCCCTCGAGCAAGGGCTTCACAACCCAGTAAAAGGTGCTCTGAATGGGAACACAGTGACCCTATAATGACATTCCTGGGAAACATACCAGCGTCTCCACAGTAAATCAGTTTCCTCCAATTCAGAATTGTAAATGTTTTAGCCTTAGGAAAGAAGGGGCATCCGTCAGCTAAGGAAACAGGAAGGGAGAAAGCAAGGAAGTGTCGCAGCAAGTCACATGAGGCAGTTCAGTAGCGTCTGAGCTTGCTGCAGTGCCTTGCTGGGCCTGCTCCGTTGGTTTGGGGCACAGTTGCTGGGGGCTGGATGGATTGGCTGTGGGTGGATGGAGAAGACTGCCCCCATCAGCCATGATTCCAAGAGTACAGCCCAGGCTTGGGGACAGGGAAGAGTGGGTTATCCTGTAAGTCCCCAAAATAGAAGGCTACACTCTGACAGCTGGTTCTCCCCAGAGCTCTCAGGCTGTGAGTTCTCAGCCAGGCTGTGCTGACCTCGCCACTGTCCACATCACTTACCCTGCCAGTGTGCGGCCCAGTACTAAGCACACTGCGTGGATCACGTGACTTGGTCTTCACTGTAGCCGCGTGAGAGAGAGAATGCTGTTCTCCCCATTTTATAGGTGAGAAGGCTGCTACTTATCTGGGTTAACCAACTTGCCCAAGAGGCACTCCATATTCAGCCTGGTCATTAAAAAGCTGAATATGGAGACCAATCATTGTACGCCTTACTGCAGTCAGCAGGCCAAACAGACAACAAAAATCAGTGGTATTATTATAAATCAAAGTAAAACTTGAAAATAATTTAGTATAAAGGACTCCAGCTGGGCGCAGTGGCTCACGTCTGTAATCCCAGCACTTTGGGAGGCTGAGGTGGGCGGATCACTTGAGGTCAGGAGTTTGAGATCAGCCTGGCCAACACGTGAAACCCTGTCTCTACCAATAATACAAAAGCTAGCCAGGTGTGGTGGCACGTGCCTGTAATCCCAGCTACTCAGGAGGCTGAGGCAGGAGAATCACTTGAACTCGGGAGGCGGAGGTTGCAGTGAGCCGAGATTGCACCACTGCATTCCAGCCTGGGCAACAAGAGTGAAACTCTGTCTCAAAAACAAAACAAAACAAAACAAAACAAAACAAAACAAACAAACCCTTTACCCTGATTTACCCATTCTTAACATTTTAACTCATTTGCTTTATTAGTTATGATTCTATATATACTATTTTTTTTCCTGCACCATTTGAGAAGCCTTAGATGGTGTCCTATCCAAAGTTGAAAGAGAATATTAATAAACAGGGAAAGCTGCATGTACAAGCATGTATGATGATTGTAAATCTCACTAATAGGTAAGGAAACAGGATCAGAATAGTTAAGTAATGTGTCCAAGAAAATACAACCAGATTTTCTGGTTGTATACCAGAGCCAAAAGGTACAGCTGGGATCCAGATCTTGGAAGAAAGAATAAATTATGTTACACTCCCAGTTCACAGGTGGCCATATAGTGTCATGGACCTGGATGTTTGTGGCTGCCCTTGCAAAGTGCTGCAGCAGCTCAGATTTCCCTGCCTTTGCTGACCAGGCTGTGGCTGGGTCTAGCCTTTGGGTGGCTGAGAGGAGATAAGGCAGTATTTCCTTTCAGGAGGTGATGCAAAGAAAGGACAGTTTGTGAAATTACCTTACAACCCTTTTTATTGAAACCCTCCCACTGAGTGCCCCAAGATATAAATATTTGAGAATGTTCTACATAGCACACTGCTGCTAATGGTCAAAGACCGGGGGGAAAAAAAATCCTCAAGTGTCCAGGAAAATGGCTAAATCAATTATGTCACATGCATTCAGTGGACTACTATATTGAAAGGATGAGGTAAATCCATACATGCTGATGTAGAAAGATACATTGTTAAGTGGGATTAACAAGCTACAAAGCAATATGAATAATGCCATCCCATTTTTGCATGTTTGAATTACATGTAAGAAAAATTGTGGAGGCATATGCCCCAAAGTGATGGCATGGTTATATCTGTGGGACAAGCTAATAATCGTAACAGTAGGAGTGGCTAGCACATGCCTAGTGCTTAGTGCCTGGCGCAGCTCCAAGCACTGTGCTCACAGCAGTCCTCTGGGCTAAGACTGAGGCTGTCTCCATTTACACTTGAGGGCAGGGCACAGAGAAGTCGGGATACTTGCCCAAGGTCACACAGGGGACAAAAAGTAGACAGTTGGGATTTGATCCCAGACATGTGGCTCTGGAGAACACATTCTAAAGTGCCTTTGCATTCTGGATAGTTTATTTCTACAGTGTCTACATTCTAGATAGTAAATGTGGTACTTTTCTAATCAGGAAAAACACCATAAAGCAGAGCATTTTGTGGGAGAGAGCAGTACTCACATGCTGATCGAAAAGGAATGCTGATCTTGCCCTGGATGCTGCTGATGGCGACAATGTGGCCTTGCCTCCTCTTGATCATGGAGGGCAGGAGTGCTGAGGACAGAGGCAGAGGCTTAGACGAGCGCCCTGCTTCCCGTCATTGCCTGTGATGCTGATGGAAGGCGACCGTGCTTTTGGTATTTAGTCAGAGTAAGGGAGAACGGTGAGAACCGCTTAGGGTGGAGGACTATGTTGGAACTCCTAGCCTCCTATGCCCAGCAGAGTGCCAGCAGGCTGGCAGGAGAGAGGAGAGAGGCGAGGAAACAGGGACGGAGGTCACTGCAAATGGTTAGCTCAGTTCCCTTTTCCTGCTGGAGCCTCTCCCCTGGACTGAAATCCGTGGTGGGACATAAAAATATCCCCACCGTGTAGGGGTTTGCAGACACCATGAAAAAGACACGTAGGTAATGCTGCACAAATGTGGCCGTCACTAAAGAGAACGTCTTGATTGGAAGCTATAAAGCAAATACCCAAACTGTGACAATAACACCTAACACCCACTCCAGGGCAATAGAGAGGATGGAGATAGGGAACGGTTAGCTGGAAAGGATCCGAGTGAGGTAAAAAGAATGCCAACATATCACTTATCACTGCTCTTTTCTCAAGACTGTTACCTTTCGTTAGAGCAACTGGGCCAAAGTAGTTTGTCTCCATGACCCTCTTGTCCACATCCACTGTGGTGTCCATGATGGTACCACGGTAGCTGATCCCAGCATTGTTGACAAGTATGTCCACATAGCCAAAGCACTGCAGGATCTCAGCTGCTGCTGCAACTACGGCCCCAGGGTCTGTGAGGTCGAAGGTCACCAAGTAAGGCTTGTGTGTCTGCACCTGGTCAAATACAACAGACACCAAATTCACTTTCTGAGTGGCAGGCCATCCGAGCTATGTGTCCCACAGATCACTTAGGCTCAAAACAATAGCATAACTTTATACTTTAAGGAAGTAGAAAAAGAATAGCAAACTAAACCCAAAACCAGCAGAGGAAGGAAATGTTATAGTAAAGATTAGAACAGAGACAAACAAACAGAATACAGAAAAACAATAAAAATCAATGAAACCAAAAGTTGGTTCTTTGAAAAGATCAACGAAGTTGAGAAAGCATTAACTAGACTGACAAGGAAAAATCAGAAGACACAAATAACTAAAATCAGAAATGAAAGTGGGACCACCAACTTTACAGAAATGATAACAGATGATAAAAAAGATTATAAAGATTATGAAAAATGATATACAAGGATATTATGAACAATTATTTGCCAACAAGTTAGAAAAACTAGAATAAATGGATAAATTCCTTAAAAAACACAAATAACCTGAACTGACTCAAAAAGAAATAAAAAAATTTCAGGAGACTTATAACAGATAAAGAGATTGGATCAGCAATCAAAACCTCCCAACAAAGAAAAGTCCTGGACCGGATGGCTTCACTGGTGAATTCTGCCAAACATTTAAAGGAGAATTAACACCAGTTCTTCTCGTACTCTTCTAGAAAACTGAACAGGAGAAAACACTCCTAATTCAGTCTGAGGCCAACATTACTTTGATACTAAAGCCAGATTAAAGATATCACAAGAAAATTATAGAGCAATATCTCTTATGACTATAGATGCAAAAATCTTCAACAAAATACCAGCAAATTGAATTTAACAGCATATTAAAAGGATTATTCACCACGACCAAGTGGGATTTATCCTAGGAATTCAACCAAGGTTGGTTCACCGTAAGAAAATCAATCATGGCCAGGTACAGTGGCTCATGCCTGTAATCCCCAGCACTTTGGGTGGCTGAGAAGGGAGGCTCACTTGAGCCCAGGAGTTCGAGGCCAGCCTGGGCAACATGGCAAGACCCTGTCTCTCTAAATTAAAAAAAAGAAAATTGGCCAGGGGCGGTGGCTCATGCCTATAATCCTAGCACTTTGGGAGGCCGAGGTGGGTGGATCACCTAAGGTCGGGAGTTCGAGACCAGCCTGACCAACATAGAGAAACCCCGTCTCTACTAAAAATACAAAATTAGCTGGGCATGGAGGCATATGCCTGCAATCCCAGCTACTCGGGAGGCTGAGGCAGGAGAATCACTTGAACCTGGGAGGCGGATATTGTGGTGAGCTGAGATCGTGCCACTGCACTCCAGCCTGGGCAATAAGAGCAAAAACTCCTTCTCAAAAAAAAGAAAGAAAAAAAAGAAAATTGAACGTTATACCACATTAATGAAGAAAAAAAAAACCCACTTGATCATCTCAATTGATGCAGAGAAGGGATCTGACAAAATTTAACACCCTTTCATGGTAAACATACTCAATAAACTAGGAATAGACCAGAAATTCCTCAACACAGCACAGGGTGTTTGTGAAAAACCCACGGATAACATACTCTGTGGAAAAAAATGGAAAGCCTTCCTCTAAGATCAGGAACAAGATAGGATGCCTGCTTTCGCAACGGCTACTCAACACCGTACTGGAAGTGCTAACCAGAACAATTAGACAAGAAAAAATGACCCAATTTGGAAAGGAAAAAGTAAAACTATCTCTGTTTGTAGATGGCATGATTCTATATACAGGAAATTCCAATACATCCACAAAAAGCTAGTAAGAGTTAATTAACAAATCGAGCAAAGTGGCAAGGTACAAGAGCAACATCCAAAAATCAGCTGTGTTTCTATATACAAACAATGAATAATCTGAAAAGGGAATCAGGAAAGCAATTCTATTTACAATAGCAGTTTAAAAAATTAAATATGCTATGGTTTGAATGTGTCTCCCAAAACCCGTGTGTTAGAAACTTAATCCCCAATGCAACAGTGTTGAGAGCTGGGAACTTCATGAATGGATTAATGCTGTTATTGTGGGAGCTTCCTTCTCAAAGGATAAATTCAGCCCTTTTCCCTCTTTCTCACCCACGTGATGCCTTCCTACATGTTATGACGTGGCAAGAAGGCCCCTGCCAGACACCAGACCCTTGCCAGATGACGGCTCCTCAAACTTGGATTTCTCTGCCTCCAGACTTTGAAAACTAGATTTCTTTAAAAATTACTCAGTCTGGCTAGGCGCAGTGGCTCACGCCTATAATCCTGGCACTTTGGGAGGGCAAAGTGGGCAGATCAGTTGAGGCCTGGAGTTCGAGACCAGCCTGGGTAACATAGCAGGACCCTGTCCCTACAAAAAATGAAAAAATTAACCCTGTACAGTGGTGTGTGCCTGTAGTCCCAGCTACTCAGGAGGCTGAGGCAGAGGATTGCTTGAGTCTGGGATTTTCAGGCTGCAGTGAGCCATGATTGCACTAGTGAACTCTAGCCTAGATGACAGAGCAAGATTATGTCTCTAAAAATAATAATAAAATAAAAATAAAAATCACCCAGTCTCTGCTATTGTTACAGCAACATAAAACAGACTAAGATAAACGCTTGGCAATAATCTAAGGAGGTGAAAGACTGTACAATGAAGACTGTAAAACACTGCTGACAGAAATTAAAGAAGACATAAGTTCACAGAAAGACATCCTACATTCATGGATTGGAAGACCGTGTTGTTAATGTGAGAGTACTACCCAAAGTGATCAATAGACTCGATGTTATTCCTGTCAAAATCCCACTGGCAGTTTTTGCAGAAATAGAAAAAAATAATCCTAAAATTCATATGGGATGACAATGGGCCCTGAATAGCCAAAACACTCCTGGAAAAGGACAGCTGGAGGACTCACACTTCCTCACTCCAAAAGTTGTACAAAGCTACAGCAATTAAAACAGTATGGGTCCTTCCCCTCCTCCTCCCCCTTGCCTCCCCCTTCCTACCCTCATGCTCCATCCCTCCCCCTAAGGGGGAGAAAAACCCGTATGGTATGACATAAGACAGACATATAGACTGACTGAATAGAACAAGGAACTGAGAAATATACACTTCAAATATGTAATCAATTGATTTTTGTAAGGATGCCCATTCAATGAGGAAAGACGGTCTTCAACAAATGATGCTGGGAAAAGTAGATAACCACATGCAAAAGAATGAAACTGGACTCTTACCTAATACCATTTATAAAAATTAACTCAAATAGATCAGTCACCTAAATGTAAGATTTAAAACTATAAAAGTTGGCTGGGCACGGTGGCTCATGCCTGCAATCTCAGCACCGTGGGAGGGTGAGGCAGGCGGATTATGAGGTCAAGAGATTGAGACCATCCTGGCCAACACGGTGAAACCCCATCTCTACTAAATACACAAAAATCAACTGGGTGTGGTGGTGCACGCCTGTAGTCCCAGCTATTTGGGAGGCTGAGGCAGGAGAATCACTTGAACCCAGGGGGCGGAGATTGCAGTGAGCTGAGATTGGGACATTGCACTCCAGCCTGGGTGACAGAGCGAGACTCTGTCTCCAAAAAAACCTTTTAAAGTTATCACCATCTCCTACTCTCACCCAATGAGTAGAGCTTAGCCAGGTAAAAGGGAAGGGAGAAAAGAGAACTTTCTAAACTCATAGTGCTAGCCAGTAGGGGCATCGGGATGTAAACCACCGGACAGTTCTCCCTCCCCATGCGGCGGGCCCGATTCGCTATGGAGACCTGCTGCCTTCCCTGGGACAGTGTGACACATGGATGTCCTGTAACTCAGCAGTCCAGGAGTGGACCTCTATCTCCTCAGTGCCTACAGAAGAGGGCCTGCACTCCTTCCCCATGGAAAGCATGCCCGTGGCTCACCTTGGTGGCATGAGAAGCGGTGAGTTCTCTGATGAGCTCTTCGAGGGCCCCACCATTCCGGCCACAGAGCACCAGCTTAGCACCAGCAGCATAGAAGACTTTTGCACATTCTAAGGGGAGAGAAAAGAGCCCTGACAGCCATTCTTCCCCAGCGCCGTTCAGTGTAAATTCACCCAGTGTTGCTGTTTGCTGCTTCACACCCTTGACATGTCTGTGTTGGCCCCTGCTTGTGGTCCAGCATGGAGCTGGGAGCTAGGGTCCAGTGCAGGGCTCACACCCAGTGCTACAGACATCCACAGGGCAAAAAGAAAGGCAGGCCGAGGTGGACAGATGTGTTAAGTATCATGCTCAGAACGCCCCATGATACTCCTGTTCACCCGGATCAGCTGTGAGCATCACCTATCTTCACAGCTGAGGGAGCTCAGCAAGGTCACTCAGGCAGAGGCTTGTCCTGATTGACAAGGACAGTCAGGGCCAGCTATTATGGTGCTGTGCCCTGCCAAGGCTGTGTGGTGGCACTACCCAGGCACAGCTCTCCTGGAACTACTCACACAGTCCTGTAGAAAAGCTGGGGCAGAGGACCGAGGCCCTTCCCAGGTCTGATGGGCTGTTTCCGAGGGAGTGCTTGAGGCAGAGGGAGCAGAGTGCCTGAGGGGCCACAGGCAGATGCAGCTGGGACAGAAGGTGGAGGGTCTAATAGCCTCACTGGCTGGGGAGGGGTCAAGGCAGTGCACGCAAGTACCTGCCACACGCAGGACTATTAAGGATGCCTGCCTTTGAAAAGGCTCAGTCCTGCTGGGCGGGAGGGAGTGGGGACACTGGAGGAAAGCAGACTCCACCAAGCCCGCTGCACTATTTCAGGGGACAACCTGTGAGGACTTCAACTAAGACCACAGCAGGGACAGTCCAAAGCTAGCCAGACACGTGGTCTATATCCTTTTGGTGGCAAGAAACAGAAACTAAACTCACACTGGGGCAAAGCAAAAAGAGAATTTGCCAGAGGGATTGTGGGGAAGTTCAAGAATGGAGAGGAGAGCCGGATGGCCGACACCTAGGAAGGACCCAAGTGCTGGCTTCCCCAGGTGCTCTCACACGTGGGCAGGCCCCAGAGCTCACATGCACGGTTTTGTCTTGTCTCTTCCCAGCTCCGATCAAATCCCAGGGAAGGCCATGATCAGCCCTGAGAGGGGGTAATCACAGGTAATTCTCCTGTGGCTAAGCAGGAGAGCCTGACAAAAAATCCTCTGGACACAGGAGGGTAAACCATCAGAACTGGGGGTGGGGGACTAGTCTGTGGGGAGTCAGAAAGGAAACGGAGTGATGGCAGGAGGGGAGGCAGAGAGGGTGGTGGTGTTGCTTCTTGCTTACCCTCCCCTGCAACATATCCTATATAAATGTTCAGTGCCCCGAAAACGTCCATACAGCTTATGAAAAGCAGGACAGCCCAGCAGCCAAGAGAATGGACTCAAGCTAGACTTCCAACTCTGGTTAGAACTTCTTTGTTTCTGACTTTCCTCTTATTTAGGACGCTTTTTATCTATCAAGCACAGTAGTAAGAGATTACCTGCCTTAACTCATTCAGCCCCTGGGGGTGTGACTGTGAGACTGAATGAGTTAAGGTAGGAATCTCTTACCACAGTGTTAGATAAACAGCATCTGCAGTGTCAATTGTCATTTTTGTATTTCTATTTATTAAAAAAAAATTTTTTTTTTTTTTTTTTTTTTAGAGACAGGGTCTTACTCTGTTGCTCAGGCTGGAGTGCAGTGGCACAATGATAGTTTACCGCAGCCTCAAACTCCTGTCCTCACCTGAGGCATCTCCCTCAAGTGCTCACCAGCAGATCTGCACAGGACACCTTGGCCCCTGGCTGACCCTGACCTGACACCAGTGAGCCACTGACTTGGTTCTAGATGGAATCTTAAGAGGCCCAGGTGATTAGGTGGTGCCCTAGCTCCTGGTTCATGGAAAGGAATGGCCTTTGCAGGCTAGTTCCATCTCTAGGAGCCATGTGGTGAGGGGCCAATGCTGCAGGCTTGGAGGATCAGGGCTGCCACCTCCTCAGCTGGAAAGGAAAGGTCAGAGGGGCAGGCGGTGTGTACTGGTCTGAACAGGCCTGCCCTTAGAGAAGTGTCTAATTTCCTTAAAGCTAGATGGGTTCCAAACAGGGGAGGAGAAGAAACTCCAGCATCCTTCAGGACCAGGGGTCCTGAGAGGCCTGAGGGAAGGCTCCCTGATGTCTGTCTCACGGTATGAAGCCTCCCTGTGCTCCACAGCTTCTTGTTCAGCTCCCTACACAACATTTGCTCACCCCCCAGGCGCCTCTCCACACACCCAACAGTCTTTGGGAAAGAGGTGTTAAGTAGACTTAATCTAGACACACCATCTTCTTTGATGGAGATGAGGTTGGTGTGTTCCTTGGCTCATCCCGACAAAGGGTGGAAGCCCAGAGAAAGCACCCACCGTGGGTAGTGAGGCCTGGTCCCAGCGCCCCAACCCTGCCTGCCCTGGTCCTCTTCTCAGCAGAGCAGCAAAGCCCCTACAGGAATGAGGCGGGTGGTGGCTGCACTCCAAGCCAGATGCCAGCATTCCTGAGGCTAGAACTGTTCATCCGGTTTATAAATCATTCCTAAAGGCTAGGAACCTTGGGTCCTGCTGGCTGCCTCACCCCATTTGGTCTTGTCCTGACCAATACATAGGACATTTGTGAGGTGCCACCAAAGGGTGCAGACACAGAACCCTGCAAAGGTGGGAGTCCCGCTGGAGTCTAAACTGCTTTGGGGAATTGACTGCCTCAATTCTGTTTGAGTTTTGCTTCCGAGCAAAGCTAAAAAGAGAGGAAATGAAAGTTTGTGTAGGGAGTGACAGAAATGAAAACAACAGATTGGAAGGATTCCATTTTCATTTATTGAAAAGCTGATACTGGAAGGTCGGAGGGTCCAAGGAAAACAGCTCCAAGGTACATACGTGAAGGGCTGCAGATGACTGTCCAGTGCCGCTGGCACGCCTAGCTGGAAATCAAGAGAGCTGTGCACAGCCCTGTGGCTAAAGCTGGAGGAAGCAGATATCCAGAATGTTCTGTTCCTTTAGTCAGTGGTCCCACACTATTCTACAAGGACAAGCTCAAGAGGCTTAAATACACAAAACAAGAGACAAGATAGGAGAAATACGAAAAACTGAAGACTCATTGCGTAACTCCAAACCTTCCGAGTGGCTGACACGGCAGGCAGAGCCACTGAGGACAACATAGCTCTGCCTCCTCACAGAAGCAAGGCAACAGCAGCACGTCCTTGGTGGCATCAACAGTGGCTGTACTTGACATGGCCAGTTAAGAATCTGCTCTACTTTATCTGGATGGAGGAACTCCTGTTCCCAAAAAGTAAAATGGGGCAGAATACAAGCAGTGACTGGAATCCAGGAAGGGCCTGACATCTGATGATACACAGACAGGTCTGGTGACCTCCGTGACATTTTCTGTTCCCTTCATAGTCTTGGTGTCAGGAGAGGAGATGCAGAATGAAGAGGACAGCTTGTTTCTCAAACATCCACGGATGGGAGCACCTGCGACCCAGAGCTCCACCTCTGCCAGCCCTCAAATGCTCTTCAAGGACTTTCACAAAATGCTTCTCTTTGAGCTCAAGAGAAGTGGCTGCTGACCACCCTATATATAGCAACTGAGTAAGGTCAGAGGACTGACGATGGCAAAGGGCCTGCAGACAGCTGTCCCTGCAAAGGTCTGGCTATCCAATGACAGACACGGTATTTACCCCTGGAGACCTCACCTAACATCCACAGTGGTGCATAAATGAATCCATACTCCCTAAAGCCTTCCCAGGCCACCCCTGGCCAACTGCAAGCCACTTCCACCACAAAGACCCATCTGCTTCTCTGTGTTCATGCAACACCCAGCTGTTTATAAGTCCCTGCGGGACCGTGCTTCTCCCACCTCCGGGCCTGTCTGGAATGTTCTGTCTACCAGCCCACCTATTCCTTTTACCCGGCCATCTCCCCTGCTGCAGCTTTGAGACTTGAGTTCTAGAGACAGAGAGATGTGGGTTTGACTCTTGGTTTTGTACTTTCTGGCTGGAAGTCCTAGTCATTCTTTCTCTGAATCTTAGCTGTGAGAAGTCAGTGAGATAATGCATGTAAAAATGCTTAGCACAAGCCAGCACATATACACGTGCCTTGTCGCCCCCGGGCTGGTTTGGGAGCATATGTTACTGCAATGGCAATATACTGAGATAAGTCCTTGCCTTTCTCCTTACAGCAGTCAACTGTGACCTCCTTCAAGGAGGGGACCCTGTCTTTCATCTGTTTGTTCTAGAACCTGACTCAGAGCCTCCCACTTAGCAGGCGCTCCATCAGCTCCAGCTATCACCAACCAGAAGACGTAGTAGCGGGTGGGTCACCACAATTCAGGGAACTCCTCAGCCTTCTTCCATGGAACTCAGCGTGAGCGTGGATGGTAGATGGTATGGTGTGTGCATGTGCAACGTGCTAAGTCAATATACATGTGTGGCAAGAAAACAACGGAGCCCTGTAACTCAGAGGCTTCCAGAAATGGGAGAAGGGGGAACCCAGGTTTTGGCACTCCAGGCCAGGGTCCTGGTACACCATTCCTGAGACTTAGAAGCTCATGGTGTTCACTGGGTTGGAATGGACCTAGACTGGAGACCCTGGAACAGCGGAGGCACCATTTATCCTGTCTTTGACCTTGCCGAGACCATGCTGAGGGGACAGCTGGGGGCCTGGCCTGGGAAGGCAAGGCCCAGAGAAAGCATGCACCAAAGCTGTGAACCGGAGGTCCCGGCTGAATCTAGGAAAGGACATGTTTCATTTGGTCCTCATTGAGGTAAAAACACATTTTAAGTTAGCTGTCTGTATTTGGAAATTGGGAGATTTCACATAAAATTCCTACCTCAGCAAGCAGCTGGGGCTGAGCAGGGCTGCCCTGTGAGGGGCAGGCATCCCATCCCATCCCACCCCACCCCAGCCCCGGGGCCAGGCTGCTTCTCTCGCGCTTGCCTCCCACCCTGACGCTGAGTCATTTCTCACTGTGCTTTGGCTCCTGCTTTTCCCACTTGGACCAAGGACAGTGCCATCCAGCCCACTTCCCTCATCTGGACTTCTGCTGCCGCTTTGGGCATTTGCGCTGGTGGTCCCTGTGCAGCTGGGCCGCTCCCCATCGCTGGCTGACTTCCCCCCACCCCCTGGCAGCACTGCCTCCAGCACCCACCTTTGCCCAGCCCTGAGGTGGCGCCTGTGATCACCACCACAGCATTCCGCAGGTAGGCCTTCCCGCGCACCCACTGCAGCAGCCGGAAGAGGCCGAAGACGCCCAGGCAGCCGAACAGCAGGGGCAGGATGGCTGTGGAGGTGATGAAGTCCATGGCCCTCGCCTTTGGCAGATTCTTCCTGGGAGAACCAAAACCAAACACACCAGTGACAAAGTAGCAGAGCTCAGGGGACTTTCCTAGGCTCTTCCTCTCATCGGATATGAATCCTAGCTCTCCCTCTGTGGACCCCAGAAAGTACTGACCCAGGCCCTGCACCCTCGGCTGACTGTTGAGCATTGTGGAACTTTCTCCCTCTTACTCAGTACTGACATGAGCGGACAGAAAAGCCACAGGCCTCATGCTGCCCCTCAGGGAACAAGCGGAGAATGCCATTCAGCCTAGGATGTAGTCACCCACAGTGTTACAGGAAGAGGTGGCGTGTCGGTACTCAGCTGCCTCTCCTTTGGAAACCTGTGTTGGCCTTACCTCAAGTAACGCCTGTTTTCATTTTCACTCCCTGAATACTTGTGAAACTAGATAGGGGTTTTTTTGAGGAAAGGAAAAAGGAAATCGTACCAATTCTTATCCTCTTCAGAGCAGACACTCAGAGGATGGACGTTTCTGGGTGGAGCAGCCCCTAGATTGTTACAATGAGGGCCACAGATGGACTTCCGACCACAGGCCTCGCAGACACCCAAAGGGGATTCAGTGCAGGGCCCTGCCCCAGGCACCAGCGTGGGCTCTGGCTGGTGAGCGTGTTGCCCTGCTGTGCCTGTGGCATGTTCCTGCCCAGCATTCCCCAGTGAGCCGTGAAATCCGCAGGCTGTGCGAGTGTCTGTGCAACAGTGTGCAGTTGATTCTTGGGAAATGTGTGTTTTTCCCCACCTGCCCTTATTTCCCCTGAACCTCCCCCATTCTTCCACATTCACCTGTCCCCCTGTGCCCAAAGCAGGAGATAAGAGGGGGACACAGGGTTAAAGGAAGGCCGAGGAGGAGCTGGTGAGGACCGTGGTGAGCACCATGTGCTGTCGCTGGGAAGCCATGCCCCGGAAGGCCACTGGATGAGCGAGTCAGCGTCTATGAGACAAAAGGCCCCCAACAGTCCACCTCCAGGGCTGTGGTTTACAAGCACAGAATCCTTCTCAGGAAGGAAGAGGCTGGAATCCAAGAAGGGAGTTCTGGCAAACCAGCCTGCAGCTCTAAATTATTCACCAGCTTGGAGCAATGATGTAAAACCCTCACTCACCTACTTAATATCTCATCTCAAGCCCACACATTAAAAAAAAAAAAAAAAATTCTGCTTCCCTTCCTAAGAGGACATCAACTCTGGATGCCAGAGTGAGGCTAGGAACACTGTGGACTCCCAACACGCATCCATCTATGCACCAAGTCGCTTTGATCCTGAAGTTCATGTTCAGGGTGGCTGCCCTGATCTATACTAAACCGCCCCCTACAAGAGGATTCTACTGCAACTGGAACTGTCAAGTCAACTAGTTTAGCATTTACTTTTTCACCTGCTTTTCCAGATACGCCTGAATTCTTAACCACCGTAAAAAACAGCCACATTCTCGGACTGTAAAAATGACAGTTTCCCACCAACCGCCACTCAATCCACTTCTGAAAACACCTCAGCTACTATCTGCTGTGTGGATAAAGCTCCCTCTTGCCCTACACTATGCCAAGCCTCCGCTGGATGAACTGGGGATTAAAGTGGTATCTAAAGCACCAAGCTCTTCACCCAGGCACTACTGGTAGCATCCCTGCCCCAAGAGGAAGCTCTGGCCAGGTGTTCTTGCCTGCAGGCTATGCTGGGTCCCAAGGACCCTTTGTCTGGAATCTGAGAAGTGCTCAGGAAAGGTGTAGGGTAGGCACCGAGGCCTGTGCCACTGCAGGGTTCTGTGGGTGCTGTCTGAAGTCCTGCACAGGACCAAGATCCTGAAAACAGGGAATGTGGGAGGGTTTCCCAGGGGAAGGAGGGATAGACAGTGGGGAGGCAGGAATGGTTGCCAGTTTGTTGATATAGCTTTACCAGAAAATTATAGCAATTGACAAAAGGCAAGAGAAGGCTCGAGGTAAGGATAGCTTAAAACTTGCATATAATAAGCTGGTTGAGGGATGGGGGCTTAGGAAGAGTTAACTCGGCTGGATGGCTATTTGGTAAAAGCTTTTTTCCCACTGCAATCACAGGTCTTTATACCAGGTAGGTCTCAGGGTAGGACCACCCTGCCTTGTCCAGAATGGCCCAGGGCCCAGCCACTGCCCAGGATGAGCTTGAGGTACAAAAGGGGTAGGGGCCTCAGCTCAGGGAAGGATAGTAGGCCTCAGCCTCTGGGGCTGGGACCTGGAGCCCCACTAGGCGTGTTGGGTGGAAACCCCTCTGAACACTCCGCCATGGCCCCTGGAGGCCAGAGCCTGTGACGTCCGCCCCATTTCAAACCGACGACCTAGGGCTGAGGCAGAACGCCACTGAGGTCATGGGGGTCAAGAGCCAAGTATGCAGTCTGTCGCTTCCCAAAACCCAGAGGCCACTTGAAAAACACTAACTGCAGCACAACAGTGGCAGTGCAGGGGTCATGAGGATGAACCCTCAAGCCAGCCTGGCTTGGGTGACACCCTGGCCCAGTCACTTGGCAGCCTGGCAAAGGGGCCTCACTGCCCTGGGCCTCAGTGTCCTCGCCTCTGAGCTGAAGTTATGAGAGGACCTCCCTCCTGGGTTTATTACAATGTTGGATGAATTCATCTGTGTGCACGGAGGGAACACAGCTGCCACCAGCATCATCATGATCACGACTACCTCAAAGTTCCTGGACCAAGATCTCACCTCCCAGCAATCAGGCTCCCAAGGCTGTCTGAAGGGACCCCTGGCTCATTAAAGGAAGCTCATTAAATGTATTAAGTGTCCAATGTTGTTTAACTTCTGTATCTTCATCAACCCTTCAGTTTAATCAAATCAACCAATAGGAAAAAGCTCCATCCACAATATTGGCAGAAGTCAGAAGCCAGGCTTTCGTGTCCCAAGTTTTGTGTTAGAAAATGTGGTTATCAAGGCCAGCAAAGCAGGAGAGAGCAGACAGGTACCAAAATGTCCCTCAACCCCGTTTTCACACCCAGGGAGGAGGAGGATGAAAATAAGCCAGCCCAGCAAGGCTCCCCAGTGGAAGATGATTAAAGCTCCCAACAAATTGTACTTTCATGCAACCTAATTAAAACTCAAGCCAGCAATCTATGACATGAAGAAAAGAGAAAACTACACACCGTCTTGTACACTTCTGGGATTCCTTGAGCACCTGACACATCATAGGCCAGCCTTGGTCTCCTGGCCCTGGGGACCACTTTGCCTGAGGCAAACATGGCACCGGGTGAATGGGATCCATCCTTGGCCCGGGCCGCTTTCTGTGGGGAGAGTGCACGTCTGCATTCAGTCTGGTAGGTTGCTATTGAATCAGAATGCAAAGTAAATTAAAAGCCAGTGCCAAGGCCAAACGCAGTGCCTCGCGCCTGTAATGCCAGCATTTTGGGAGGCTGAGGTAGGGGGATCGCTTGAGCCCGGGAATTCAAGACCAGCCTGGGCAACATGGTGAAATCCCATCTCTGCAAAACATACAAGAACTAACCAGGTATGGCAGTACACGTCTGTAGTCCCACCTTCTTGGGAGGCTGAGGTGGGAGGATTGCTTGAGCCTAGGAGGTTGAGGCTGCAGTGAGCCAAGACTGTACCACTGCACTCCAGTCTGGGTGACAGAGTGAGTCCCTGTCTCAAAAACAAACAAAAAACAAAATCCAGTGCCAACTCTCCCCTGCTAACAAAGAATGACCATGGTGGGAAAAGATACCCCAGAGCGAGCCGTTTATCTGAGAATCAGCTTCAATTCCAGCATAACTTTCCTGACCGGATGAAGTTTTCATATTGATAATCCTGACTCCTTCCAGAGTTCTTCAAATTCTGAAAGCCCTCCTAACTGTTCTTCCACTCTGCAGGGCGTGTGGCCACACAGCTGGGCCTGCTTGGGCTCTTAGAGACAGCTGCGCCAACACTTTCCTAGCTTGTCTTTGGAAGTGGGATGGCCAGGAGAGCTAGCCACGGAAAGCCCCACCACCTTGCCATGGTGTCTAGGCCTTTCTACCAGCTAAAAGGACAGCTTCCCAGTGGAAGAAAGGAACAGTGTTCTAGCTGGCCACATTTCCAGATTAGGAAATACATCTACATAAAACAAGGTCAAAGGGAGGCCTGTTTTCTTTGAAAATGGCATACAAGGATTTATATATATGTACAAACTTTAATATATTTATCAATCATGCATTTTATACCAAAATCCTTATTAACTGCTAGTTTCAGATAGATAGTCGGATCATGGACTCAGAAGGCAAGACTGATGGTATAAAAAGGGACTGGGAAACAATATCTGGCTCACGATTTTCAGCATTTGGAGATCAGCTTGTAGAGAGAAGGGGCAGTGTCTGTCCCGCACCACTGTGAGCTATGGCGGAAAGTAGGACAGAGACATGGGGAGAGAGAGTGAGGCCAGAAAAAGAAGGTGAGAGCCCCTCAAATAGAAACCATAGTGCACACGGCATCTGGAATCAGAGGGCACCACCTACACATGGAATGTGCACACTCACAGTCACACTCAGTCCTTGGGCAAGAGACCTGAAGCATGGTCTCGCACTGATGATGAGACTCACAAACTGGTGTGAGGAAGGGAGAGAGCTCAGGGGCTCACATATTAATGCTGTCTGCTTGTATTTTCATCCCTTGCCAGATCCATGAGCTCTAGACCCAAGTTAAAAGAGTGCAAAAGGGCCGGGCGTGGTGGCTCACGCTTGTAATCCCAGCACTTTGGAAGGCCGAGGCGGGCAGATCACGAGGTCAGGAGATCGAGACCATCCTGGCAAACACGGTGAAACCTCGTCTCTATTAAAAATACAAAAAATTAGCCGGGCGTGGTGGCGGGCGCCTGTAGTCCCAGCTACTCGGGAGGCTGAGGCAGGAGAATGGCGTGAACCCGGGAGGCAGAGCTTGCAGTGAGCCGTGATCGCACCACTGCACTCCAGGCTGGGCAACAGAGTGAGACTCCGTCTCAAAAAAAAAAAAAAAAAGAGTGCAAAGGTAGCAAAGTCCCTCTAAGGGTGAGTGTTCCTTGGGCCCGGGTAGCCAGAGTTCGGTGTTTCTCCCTGTGATTCTGCTGCTCCTTTACTTTCTGCTGAACCCACCACTGTTCGAACTCCCTCATATCCGTGCATGCAGCTCATCCACCCTTTAAAGGGCTTCTGGAACCTCAAATTAGACATGAGACTGTCACCAAGAAATCAACTCCGAGCACAAATGTCACCCTTTATGTCATCCATTCCATTCCTTCTACTTTGGCCAAAATTCTCCATTGCATTTCACAGACGGAATCCGTTCCTAAGATTCCTTTCTCTCAAGCATTTTTTTTTTTAAAGAACTGTTAATAAAAATAGGTTGTTGGAATCTACTCAGAAACCACACGTAGAAATTAAACTACTAACAGCCACATCTGAGAATCAAAGGAGGGGATCTCAAAACCCACCAAAGATTTTTCAAAAAGAACAATTTCAGGTCTGTAAGAAGGATTAGCCATGAAATAATTTGCCATGTTACACACAAGAAAATTGGGCTAAAGGGCAGAGAGGAGTTCCAATTGGAAGGCAAAACACTGAAATCACACGGCAAGGATTGGCTTAGTACCGCTAAAGCAGTTAGGATCCTGCTCCCACAAACCTACACCTGCTCTTTTATTTTATAACCAATGGCCAGTTCTAATCAGCTGCTCTATTTAAGGTGACATAAACTATGGGTCATGCTTATGACCCATATCTTGAAATATATCTGAAAGCTTCTGTCATTTTCAGAAAGTAAAGGCAGGGTCAAACTACTTTTTTTTTTTTTTGGTCTCAAATGTCTGAGAAGCCACGTTAAGGGTGCCTTCGACTGGAGAAAAAAAAAAAGAACAATATCCTACCTCAGATGGCAGCTACTTTGCCAGTGGCGGGTCCTAGCGCCAGTGTCTTCTCTGGTCTTTTGACCTGGGCCAGAGGACACCTTCAGGTCAGCAAGCCCTCCCTGGAATGCCTGAACAAGCCACGGCAGAGTGGCCCGTGGGGTGTATTTTCAGAAGCCAGCCTTCAGCCCCTTGGTTTAAAAGAGTACAGGCTGGCTTTAGTAAAAATAAAACCAGAAGGCAGATTTCAGACCAGGCTCCTGAGTGTTCAATCCTGGGAAGAGCAGCCACATTGAAGTGAGCTCTGCTCTCCAGTAAGACGCCGAGCACATGCTTCCCAGCAATCCCATGTCGGGGCGGGGGGGGGGGGCGGGGAAAGGTGCCAAAGCCCAGCCCCGGGCCCTGTAATGTGATGGCACAGGAGTGCGGTGACAACGAGCAGGAGGCAGAGCCCGCGCCAAGTCTGCCTGTTCATTTTGGCCTAAAGCCCTGCTTATCAATTATAGCACTTACTACAGCTACCTAGGAACTTGGACACACACAATTTTGTTTTTTAATGTGTTTTTCTGCTTTTGTTTTTGTTTTTTTTTTTGAGACGGAGCCTCACTCTGTTGCCCAGGCTGGAAAGCAGTGGTGTGATATTGGCTCACTGCAACCTCCACCTCCTGGGTTCCAGTGATTCTTCTGCCTCAGCCTCCCCAGCAGCTGGGACTACAGGTGCATGCCACCACGCCTGGCTAATTTTTGTATTTTTAGTAGAGACGGGGTTTCACCATGTTGGCCAGGCTGGTCTCGAACTCCTAACCTCGTGATCTGCCTACCTCAGCCTCCCAAAGTGCTGGGATTACAGGCGTGAGCCACCACGTCCGGCCTTAATGTGCTTTTTAAAGTGAATTTAGATCAGGCGCAGTCACTCACACCTGTAATCTCACCACTTTGGGAGGCCAGGGTGGGTGGATTGCTTGAGCTCACAAGTTTGGGACCAGCCTGGGCAACATAGAGAAACCCCGTCTTTACCAAAAATTTAAAAATTAGCCAGGAGTGGTGGCACGCACCTGTAGTCCCAGCTACTTGGGAGGCTGAAGTGGGAGGACGGCTTGAACACAGGAGGTGGAGATCGTGCCATTGCACTCCAGCCTGGGTGACAGAGTGAGACCCTGTCTCAAAAAAAAAAAAAAAAAAAAAAGTGAATATAGTGTTGCTGGAAGACATTGGAATAATGTCACTCTCTTTCCTAGAAAACGCACCAGAGGCCCAGGCCCCCCGCACCCGCCCCTGACAGAAACTGGACAAGGCACTGACTGTGGTGGTAAAGACAAGAAAGCACCATGTCGGCCGGGCGCGGTGGCTCAAGCCTGTAATCCCAGCACTTTGGGAGGCCGAGACGGGCGGATCACGAGGTCAGGAGATCGAGACCATCCTGGCTAACACGGTGAAACCCCGTCTCTACTAAAAAATACAAAAAACTAGCCGGGTGAGGTGGCGGGCGCCTGTAGTCCCAGCTACTCAGGAGGCTGAGGCAGGAGAATGGTGTAAACCCGGAAGGTGGAGCTTGCAGTGAGCTGAGATCCGGCCACTGCACTCCAGCCCGGGCCAGACTCCTTCTCAAAAAAAAAAAAAAAAAAAAAAGAAAGCACCATGTCAGCACAAGGGAGGGGGGACAAGACCACCGTGCTGCATATTTGCTGTGCAACACAGGCAGATTCATTCACTACTTGAAACTAAGCGCACTCACATCAGAATGGGGATGGTTGCTCCAATGGGAAAATGCATGGGAAAGCACTTTGTAAATGTGAAAATTTTGAACAACTGTGCTGCTGTTGAATCATAAACTGACTGAAAAAAGGCAATTCCCCAGAGAGAATTTCAGAAACGTTCCAAGCAATAGCAGCCAAGCTGGCAGCTTTAAGGGCTTGTCATGTTTGAGTATGTTTGGTAGAAAGACCAACCTTATTCCTCCACACCCACACCGGGGATGACCTCAGATCCTGGATGTCGTGCACTCATCCGCTCAACTACACTTCTCGAGTGCCCTCTGGTACCAGGCACCGGTCTAGGGCTGGGGTGGAGGGCAATGAAAGAAGGAGAAAAGCTGTCTGACCTCATGGAGGCAGCCCCTATGGGAGACTGACAATACACAAAGAAACACAAAAATTAAATAATTGTGATAATGAAAGAAACAATCAATGTAAAACAACACAGAGTAGTGGGCTGTCCGAAGTACAAGCCTTGCCTGAAGACTTCATTCAAAGTGAAAACAATTCAAACTGCTATGCTGGCCGAACACCGCACCTGGCCGAGGCCACTGCTGGTTTGTGACTCCTAAATCAGATTATTGTCTTTAAAAATTACATATAACAACAGCAACAAGACAGATAAGATGCCAACATAAATATGAGGTCAGAAATCTAGTTTAAAAGGAGATGCTAGAGCGTCAACTAGAGTATCTAAGAGGAACTATATACAGGCATCAGTTTCAGACTTAATTAAGCAAGGCTGGCCCAGTGGCTCATGCCTGTAATCCCAGCTACTCAGGAGGCTGAGGCGGGAGAACTGCTTGAGCCCAGGAGTTTGAGACCAGCCTGAGCAACACAGTGAGACCCCGTCTGTATAAAAAAAGTGAAAAAAGTAGCCAGGTGTGGTGGCAAGCACCTGTAGTCCCAGCTACTCAGGAGGCTGAGGTGGGAGGATTGCCTGAGCCCAGGAGTTTGAGGTTATCGTAAGCTATGATGATGCCACTGCACTCCAGCCTAGGAGACAGAATGAGACCCTGTCTAAAAAACAAAAAAACAAAAAACAAAATGAAGCACAACAAATGACAATATCTACACTCATGATTGAGCACAGGCAGGTGCGGTGGCTCATGCCTGTAATTTCAGCCCTTTAGGAGGCCAAGACGGGAGGATCATTTGAGCTCAGGAGCTTCGGACCAGCCTGGGCAACATGGTAAAACCCCGTCTCTACCAAAAATACAAAAATTAGCAGGGCGTGGTGGTACACATCTGTGGTCCTAGCTACTTGGGAGGATGAGGTGGGAGGATCACTTGAGCCCCAGAAGTAGAGGCTGCAGTGAGCTGTGATCATGCCCTAAGGATGTGAAGCTTGGATATCAGTGAATCAACAAGACCCAGCCCCTGATGCCACTGTGTGCGTGGACTAAGGCAGTGAGGAGAACAATCAGTAACAAACATTTAATTACCATGTGGCAAGGGCTACAGGGAGGCCACCTGATGCAATTTTAAGCACCTAGGTAATCTGGTCATTTGTATTGCTTTTCCGTCCACTAAAATGCCTTGTAACATTTCATAGGATTTTCTTCATGGGGGCAATGAAGTGGGGACAGAAGAGACCGCATTATTAACACTTCACTGCAAGCAGACTCTGGGAGATTTGTAGCAGGAAAAGAAACACAACAAAAGCAGTTTTACTTTCTGATATGCTTTTTAAAGTGAACTCAATTCACTGAAATAGAGTGGTCAGCATGAAGACTCAAGAAGTAAAATACACAGAACTGACAAAAACTCCAGAAGTAAACGTCCTCCTAGTGTCCTGACAATGTACCAAAGCCATTTCTTTCTAATTTAACTTGATTTTTTAGATTATACCTAGTTTTTTTTTTTTTTTTTTTTTTGAGACAATCTTGCTCTGTCACCCAGGCAGTAGAGCAGTGGCGCGATCTCGGTTCACTGCAACCTCTGCCTCCCGGGTTCAAGCGATTCTCCTGCCTCAGCCTTCTGAGTAGCTGGGATTACAAGTGCCCGCCACCACACCCAGCTAATTTTTGTGTCTTTAGCAGAGATGGGGTTTCTCCATGCTGGCCAGGCTGGTCTCGAAGTCCTGACCTCAGGTGATCCACCCACCTCGGCCTCCCAAAGTGCTGAGATTACAGGTGTGGGCCACCGTGCCTGGCCTAAACCTGTATTTTAAATGGTACCAAGGATGCTCAAGAAATATTAAATAATAATTTTAAGAGCCTTCATTATAGAAAACACTCTCAATGCTAAATACTTTTCGATAAGTAGAAAGTATAAGAAGAATTGGGTCTCTAGAAGTTCGTTCTTGCCTGCTATCCTCCTTGATAACTCTTCCAATCTTCAAGTCCTGCTTGGGCACCATCTCCTCCCTGAAACCTTTCAAGCCACCCAGCAGCCCTGCCCCCCATACCTGGACAGCGTTAATCACTTCCTTTTCAGTGTAGCCTCCGTGGCATCTCACAAAGCATCACAATGATTACCCTTCACTGCCACGTGCCTCCCTAGATGGCAGTTCTCTGAGGGTCTGGCCTTTCATTCTGACTCCCACACCATCTATGTGGTGAGAACTTCATAAATGTTTGTTGAATAAGATTGTATTATGGAAATAATCTAATCCAATACCCTCAGATTACAGAAAATACAGAGCCCTGATGTGTTGTTTTATTTGCCTACACTCAGTATTAAGCAGAATCCTGAATAACGAAAGTTCTCACAGTCCATTTCAACTACTCGCCAGTTGCCATAAGAAAAGCAAACATTCCTGCAGCTTTATCTCAGCAAAATATCACTAAAACAAAGTACGGCAACCAAATCACATCCCGGGGCAAAAGTAAGTATGTCATTCATTAGGGATTAAACATTAAATGTTGCTTAATTTCATGTAGTCTCATGGTTGAAATCAGAATATTTTGAATTCTAACAAATTGTTGTCTTGGTTTCCTCACAGAGTTAGATAAATCATTATGTCTCTGTTCACTCTCTTTCTCTCAGACATATGTGCCCTTACTGTAATTTATCTAGGATGATGGCTCACCCTGAATTCCAAGTTATTTTTAGAGCTGGGTGAAAAACATTTTTGTGAAATTTAACCAGAAAATGACCTTTATTCTGAAGGAGGTTTTGAAAGTTTCTATAACAACTCTCCTGAAAACGATTAGTACACTGACTTTTAATGCCAACAAACACACAGGAGGAAGGGCGCATGCTGGAAGGACTGACTGGGAAGGCAAGTGTCATGAGCTGAGAAGGCTGTGCCACTCCCAACATCTATGATTTCACTTAAAAATAGCCTAAGCAGGTGCCCTATCACTTTCTTTTACCAAGCGGCCTAGCAAATATTTCCTGAGGACATGGCTGTGTCTCTTTAGGAGAGTCATACAGTAAGTAATCAATCTATTTCACCCACTGTTACACTTCTCACTTTTCTTCATAGATAGATTTTTTTCTCTCCTTATTTCTCTCACAGGGCCTTCTTCCTGGGGATTCAAGATAATGTCTGGAGTCATTTCCTTTTAGCCTAAAGGACTTCCTTTAATACAGCATTTCTTGAAGGACAAATCTGCAATCTACCAATTATCTGTCTTTGTTTATATGGGAATGTCTTTATTTTACCTTCAGTTTTGAAGGACAGTTTTAGATACAGAATTTCATGTATATTCTTTTTTTTTTTTTTTTCTTCCCGAGACGAAGTCTCGCTCTGTTGCCCAGGCTGGAGTGCAATGGCATGATCTTGGCTCACTGCAACCTCTGCCTCCTGGGTTCAAGCGATTCTCCTTCCCCAATCTCCCAAGTAGCTGGGACTACAGGTGCGCGCCACCACACCCAGCTAATTTTTGTACTTTTAGTAGAGACGGGGTTTCATCATGTTGGTCAGGCTGATCTCGAACTCCTGACCTCATGATCCACCCGCCTTGGCCTCCCAAAGTGCTGGGATTACAGGTGTGAGCCACTGTGCCCGGCCCATGTATATTCTTTGAATATACAGTTCTACTGCCTCATAGCTGCCATTTTTTAAATTAATGAAATTTCTAAGACGAATTTTAGGTTCACAGCAAAATGGAGCAAAAAGTACAGAGTTCCCATATACCCCTGTGTCCACATAAGTACAGCCTCCTCTATTATCCACATCCCCCACCGGTGTTACACTGTTATAACCCATGTGCCTATGCTGTCACATCATTGTCATCCAGAGGGCAAAGTTTATATTAGTGCCCACTCGGTGCTATGCATTCTCTTGGTTTGGACAAATGTATACTGACATAAATCTATCATTGTAATACCATACAGAATAGTTTCACTGCCCTAAAAATCCTCTGTGCTCCACCTATTCATCTCTCCCTCCTCCCCAACCCATGAACCTTTAACTATCTCCACAGTTTTGCCTTTTCCAGAATGTCATATTGTTGGAACCATATAGTATGTGGCCTTTCCAGATTGACTACTTTCACTTAGTAATATACATTTCCGTTTCCTCCATGTCTTTGCATAGCTTCATAGCTCATTTTTTTTTTAATACTGAATAATACTCAGTTGTCTGGATGTACCACAGTTTATCCATTCAAAGACATCTTGGTGGCTTCGAAGTTTCGGCAATTATGAATAAAGCTGCTATAAACATCTGTGTGCAGGTTTTTGAGTAGATGTAAGTTTTCAGTTTATCTGGGTAAATATCAAGGAGTGTGATTACTGCGTTGTATGGTAAGAGTCCATTTCATTTTGTAAGAAACTACCAACTGTCTTCCAAAGTGGCTGTAGCATTTTGCATTCCCACCAGTAATGAGTAAGAGTTTCTATTGCTCCACTTCCTTGCCAGCATTTGGTGATGTCAATGTTCTGGATTTTCGCCACTCTATTTGGTGTGCGGTGGTATCTCACTGTCATTTTAATTTGCATTTTCCTTATGAGATATGATGCAGAGCATCTTTTCATATCCTTATTTGCCACTTGTATATTTTCTTCACTGAGGTCTCTTCAGATCTTTCGTCTATTTTGTTCATTTTTAATTTTTAAATTTTTTTTAATTTTTGAGACAGTCTCACTTTGTCACCCAGGCTGGAGTGCACTGGCGTGATCTTGGCTTACTGCAACCTCTGCCTCCCAGGCTCAAGTGATTCTCCTGCCTCAGCCTCCCGAGTGGCTAGGATTACAGGCACATTGCCACTACCGTCCAGCTTTTTTTTTTTTTTTTTTTTTGATGCGAAGTCTTGCTCTGCTGCCCAGGCTGGAGTGCAGTGGCACGACCTCGGCTCACTGCAACCTCTGCCTCCTGGGTTCAAGCAATTCTCCTGCCTCAGCCTTCCGAGTAGCTGGGAATACAGGCCCACACCACCATGCCTGGCTAATTTTTGTATTTTTTTAGTACAGACGGGGTTTCACCATGTTGGCCCAGCTGGTCTCGAACTCATGACCTTGTGATCCACCCACCGTGGCCTCCCAAAGTGCTGGGATTACAGGCATGAACCATCACGCCTGGCCTAATTTTTGTATTTTTAGTAGAGACAGGGTTTCAACATGTTGGCCAGGCTGGTCTTGAACTCCTGACCTCACGTGATCCACCACGTCAGCCTCCCAAAGTGCTGGGATTACAGGCATGAACCACCACACCTGGCCCTATTTTTCATTGATGAGTTTTAACAGTTCTTTGTATAATTTAGATAACAGTCCCCTTTTTTTTTTTTTTTTGTGAGACAGGGTCTCGCTCTGTGGCCCAGGCTGGAGTGCAGTGGCTCACTGCCACCTCAACTTCCTGGTTTCAAGGGATTCTCCTGCCTCAGCTTCCCAAGTACCTAGGACTATAGCCACACCACACTGTGCCCAGCTAACTTAAAAAAAAAAAAAAAACAACAACTGCAGAGACAGTTGGCCAGGCTGTTCTCAAACTCCTGAGCTCAATGATCCTCTGATCTTGGCCTCCCAAAGTGCTGGGATTATAGACATGAGCCACCATTCCAGCTGATAGCAGTCCTTTAAAATGTGTCTTTCGAAAATATTGGCCAGGTGCGGTGGCTCACACTTTGGGAGGCCAAGGCAGGAGGATCATGAGGTCAGGAGTTTGAGACTAGCCTGACCAACATAGTGAAACCTCGTCTCTACTAAAAATACAAAAAAAAAAAAAAAAAATTAGCCAAGCATGGTGGCGCACGCCTATAATCCCAGCTACTTAGGAGGCTGAGGCAGGAGAATCACTTGAACCCAGGAGGCAGAGGTTGCAATGAGCCAAGATCACACCACTGCACTCTAGCCTAGGCGACAGAGCGAGACTCCATCTTTTAAAAAAAAAAAAGAAAGAAAGAAAATATTTTCTACTAGTCTGTGGTTTGTCTTCTCATTCTCTTGACATAGTCTTTCTCAGACTAGACGTTTGTAATTTTAATGAAGTCCAGTTTATCAACTATTTCTTTCATGGATCATGCCCAGAAGTCACCACCATACCCAAAGTCATCAAATTTTCTCTTATGTTACCTTCTAGGAGTTTCATAGTTTTGCATTTTACATTTAGGTGTACGATCCATTTTGAGTTAACTTTTGTGAAAGTTGTAAAGTCTGTGTTTAGATTTTTTTTCTTTTCTTTTTTTTTTTTTTTGCATGCAGGTAGTGTTTCGATACTATCTGCTGAAAAGACTATCATTTCTCCATAGTCAAAGATCAGTTGGCTCTATTTATGTGAGTCTATTTCTGGGCTCTCTATTCTGTTCCATTGATCTACTTGTTGTTTCACCAATATCGCTGTCCTGATTAATGTAGCTTTATACTAAGTCTTGGAGTCAGGTAGTGTCAGTCCTCTAACTTGCTTCTCCTACAATATTGAGTTGGTTATTCTTGGTCTTTTGCCTTTCCGTATAAACTTTAGAATCAGTTTGTCAATATCCATAAAATAACTTGCTGGGATTTGGATTGGGATTGCATTGACTCTACAGATAAATTAGGAAGAAATTATATCTTGACATTATTGAGTTGTTCTGTGAACATGGAATATCTATTTAGTTATTTGTTACATTTCATCAGTTTTATAGTCTGCCTCATTAAAAAACTTGTTCATACTGTAATGTCTTAATTTCAAATTCTACTTGTTCACCGCTGGTATACAGAAAAGTGATTCACGTTTATATATTCACCTTGTATCCTGCAACTTTGCTTAATCACTTATTAGTTCCAGGAGTTTCTTGTTCTTTCAGATTTTTTACATAAATGATTGCCATCTGTGAACAAATAAATTTTTATTTCTTCCTTCCCAGTCTCTACCATTTTTATTTCATTTTCTTGTCTTACTGCACTATATAGGACTTCCAGTATGATGTTAAAAAACAGCAATGATTCAATATGAGATTTGGGTGGGGAAAATTTTTTTTTAAAGCACTGATGAGAGGGAACATCCTTGCCTTGTTCCTGATCTTAGTGGGCAAGCTCTGAGTTCTTCACCATTGAGTATGATGTTGGCTGAGTTTTCTTGTAAGTATTTATCAAGTTGAGGGAGTTCCCCTCTACTCCTATTTGCTAAGAGTTTTAATCATGAATCAGAGATAGATACTGTTAAATACTTTCTCTGCATCTACTGATATGATCATGTGACTTTTTTTTTCCTCTTTAGTTTGTTGATGTGATGGATCTTTTTTTTTTTTCAGACAGGGTCTCACTCCGTCAACCAAGCTGGAGCGCAGTGGCGCAATCTCAGCTCATTGCAGCCCTTACCTCCCAGGCTTAATTTTTTCCGCCTCAGCCTCCCGAGTAGCTGGCACTACAGGAGTGTGCCACCACACCTGGGTCATTTTTGTAGAGACAGGGTTTCACCATTTTGCCCAGGCTGGTCTTGAACTCCCAGGCTTAAGTGATCCACTGGCCTCAGCCTCCCAAAGTACTGGGATTACAGGAATAAGCCACTGTGCCCAGCCAGATTACATTAGTTTTTGGTTTTGTTTTGAGACAGGGTCTCACTTTCTTGCCCAGACTGGAGTGCAGTAGTGTGATCACTACTCACTGCATCCTCAACTGCCCAAGCTCAAGCAATTCTCCCACCTCAGCCTTCTAAGTAGCTGAGACCACAGATGTACACTACCTCACCTGGCTGATTTTATTATTTGTAGAGATGAGGTCTTGCTCTGTTGCCCAAGCTGGTCTTGAATTCCTGGGCTCAATCAATTCTCCCACCTCGCCCTCCCAAAGTGCTGGGATTACAAGCATGAGCACCGTGCCTAGCCTGATTTGAATATTGAGCCAGACTTGCATATCTTGGATAAATCCCACTTGGTCATGGTCTTGGTCATTTTCATACGTTATTGCATTCAATTTGTTAATATTTTGTTGAGGATATTTGCATCTATGTTCATGAGAGATACTGGTACATATTTTTATTTTCTTGTAATATCCTTGGTTTTGGTATGGAGGTCTCATAGGTTGAGTTAGAAAGTATTATCTCTGCTTCTATCTTCTGGGAGAGATTGTAGAGAATTGGTACAATTCTTTCTTAATTGTTGGATAGAATTCATCAGTGAATCCATCTGGGCTTGGTGCTTTCTGTTTGGAAAGTCATTATTATTGATTCCATTTCTCTAATAAATATAGGCCCATTCAGAGTGTTTATTTCTTATTGCGTGAGTTTTGGCAGATTGTCTTTTGATGGAATTGGTCTATTTCATCTAGGTTATCAAGTAATGGGCACAGAGTTATTCATAGCATTCTTTTTTTTTTTTTTTTTTTTGAGATGGAATTTTGCTCTTGTCGCCCTGGCTGGGGTGCAATGGTACGATCGCAGCTCACTGCAGCCTCCACCTCCCAGGTTCAAGCGATTCTCCTGCCTTGGCTCCCCAAGTAGCTGGGACAATAGGTGCATGCCACCACACCCAGCTAATTTTTGTATTTTCAGTAGAGATGGTTTCACCATGTTGGCCATGCTGGTCTCGAACTCCTGACCTCAGGTGATCCACCTGCCTCAGCTTCCCAAAGTGCTGGGATTACAGGCTGGAGCTACCACGCCCAGCTTATTTATTTATTTTGAGATGGAGTCTCACTCTGTTACCCAGGATAGAGTGCAGTGGTGTGATATTGGCTCAATGCAACCTCCACCTCCCAGGTTCAAACGATTTTCCTGCCTCAGCCTCCCGAGTAGCAGGGACTACAGGTGCACAACACCATGCCTGGCTAACTTTTGTATTTTTGTAGAGATGTGGTTTCACCATGGTGGCCAGGCTGGTCTCGATCTCCTGATCTTAGGTAATCCGCCTGCCTCGGCCACCCAAAGTGCAAGGATTACAGGCGTAAACCACCACGCCCGGCTACATTTATTATTCTTTTCATGGGCTCTGTAGTGATGTCCTTGCTTTCATTTCTGATATTAGTCATTTGTGCCTTAGTTTTTTGGTTAACTTCCTTAGCCGGACTAGACGCTTATTGATTTTATTATCTTTTCAAAGAACCAACTTTTAGTTTTGTTTGGTTTTCTCTACTGATTTTCTATTCTCAAATTTCATTGATTTCTGCTCTAATTTTTATTATTTTTCTTCTGCTTACTTTGGCTTTAATTTTCTCTTCTTTTTCTAGTTGCCTAAAGTATAAGCTTAGATTGTTGATTTTAGATCTTTCTTCTTTTCTAACACATACATTCAATGCTATAAATTTCCCTCTAAGCACTGCTTTTGCTGCATTCTACAAATTTGGTAAGGTGTTTTCATTTTTTTACTTCAAAATATTTTCAGTTTTCTCCTGAGATTTCTTCTTTAACCCATGCATTATTTAGAAGTATGTTGTTTAATCACTAACTATTTGAGGGATTTCCAGTTATCTTTCTGTTACTGATTTCTAGTTCAACTCCATGGTGGTCTGGAAGCAGACAATGTATTTCTGTTCCTTTATATTTATTAAGGTGTGTTTTGTGGCCTAGAATGTGGTCTAAGTGAATGTTTCATTCACTTCGGAAGAATGTATAATCTGCTGTTGTTGGACAAAGTAGTTTCTACATTTTAACTATATCCAGCTGACTGCTGCTGTTGAGTTGAACTATGTTCTAATTTTCTGCATGCCAAATCTGTCTTTCTGATAAAGGAGCACTGAAGTCTCCAAATATAATAGTGGATTCATCTCTTTCTCTGTGCAGTTCTATCAGTTTTTGCCTCACATATTTTGATGCTCTATTACATGTATATACATTAAAGATTATTGTCTTATTGGAGTATTGATCTGTGGTCCTATTGTAATGCTCTTTATCCCTGATAACTTTCCTTGCTCTGTAGTCTGCTCTGTATAGAAATATAGCTACTCCCACTTTATTTAGTGTTAGTATGGTGGATCTTTCTTCATCTCTTTACTTTTAATCTATATGTGTCTTTATACTTAAAGTTGGTTTCTTGTAGACAACATATATTTGGGTCTTATTCTTTGATAAACTCTCACAATCTCTGCCTTTTAATTGATGTAACTGACAAAACCACTGACATTTAAAGTGATTATTGACATAGCTGGATTAACAGCTACCATATTGGTTAATTTTTTTTTGTTACCCTTGTTCTTTGCTCCTCTTTTTGTCTTCCACAGTTCTTCTGCTCATTGTGGTTAACTGAGCATTTTATATGATTCCATTTCCTCTCCTTTCATAGCTTATCAATTATGCTTTTTTAAAAAAAACAAAACAAAAAACTTTTTTTAGTGGTTGCCCTAGAGTTTACACTATATATTTCCAATGAATCCAAGTCCACTTTCAAATAACACTATACCACTCCACAGGTATTGCAAGTGCCTTATAATAACAAAATAATCCTGATTCTTCCCTCTCTTCCCTTGTACTGTTACTATCATTCATTTCACTTATAACTATCTCGGCTCACTGCAACCTCCACCTCCTGGATTCAAGTGATTCTCCTGCCTCAGCCTCCAGAGCAGCTGGGATTACAGGCACATGCCACCACACCCAGCTAATTTTTGTATTATTAGTAGAGACAGGGTTTCACCATACTGGCCAGGCTGGTCTCAAACTCGTGATCTCAGGTAATCCACCCACCTTAGCCTCCCAAAGTGCTGGGATTTACAGGCATGAGCCACCGTGCCTAGCCCAGATGTAATTCTTATCTTTGCTCCTCTGTAGGTAGTAATTTTCCTCTCTGGCTTTTTTCTAGATTTTTTTTCTTTATCGTTGATATTCTGTAGTTTGACTATGATATGTCCGTATAGGCTTTTTTCCCTTTGTCCTGTGCTATGGTTTGAATGTTTTTGTCCCTTTCAAAATTCATGTTGAAACTCTATCCCCAATGCAATAGTATTAAGAGTTGTGACCTTTTGTAGGTGATTGAGTCATGAGTGCTCTGCCCTCATGAACGGGATTACATGCCGTTGTCCCTTTTTTCCACCCATTCTATCCCTTCTGCCAAGTGAGGACACTTAGATGGCACCTTCTATAACGAACAGGCCCTCACCAGACAGTGAACCTGCCAGTGCATTGATCTTCTACTTCCTAGCCTCTGGAACTGTAAGAAACACATTTCTGTCTTTTTATAAATTACCCAGTTTACAGGACTAAGACATCCTGCTTGGTGTTCTCTGAGGGGGAAATTCTCAATCACTATTCCTTAAAATATTGCTTCTAGGCCGGGTGCGGTGGCTCAAGCCTGTAATCCCAGCACTTTGGGAGGCCAAGACAGGTGGATCACGAGGTCAGGAGATTGAGACCATCCTGGCTAACACGGTGAAACCCCATCTCTACTAAAAAAAATACAAAAAACTAGCCGGGCGAGGTGGCGGAAGCCTGTAGTCCCAGCTGTTCGGGAGGCTGAGGCAGGAGAATGGCGTAAACCCGGGAGGCGGAGCTTGCAGTGAGCTGAGATCTGGCCACTGCATTCCAGCCTGGGCCACAGAGCGAGACTCCGTCTCAAAAAAAATATATATTGTTTCTATTTCTTTCTCTCTTTCCAGCATTCCCGTTATGTATATGTTACATCTTTTGTAGTTATCTCACATTTCTCGGATATTCTGTTCCTGTTTTTTTCAGTCTTTTTTCTCTTTGCTTTTAAGTTTTGGAAGTTTCTATTATCATATCTTCAAAGCTTCCAGATTCTCTCCTCTGCCATGTCCAGTCTACTGAGCCCATCAAAGACATTCTTCATTTCTGTTATATCACTTTTGATTTCTAGCATTTTGTTTTTCTTCTTAGCTTTTTCATCTTTCTGTTTACATTACCCATTAGTTCTTGCATGTTGTCTACTTTTCCATTAAAGCCCTTAGCATATTAACCATGATTTTTAAAAATTCTTGGCCTGATAAATCCAACATTCCTGCCATATCAAACTCTGGTCCTGATGCTTCTTCAGTCTCTTCTGTGTATTTTCCCTTTTAGTATGCCTTGTAATTTTTTATCAAAAGCTGGACAGGATGCAATGGGTAAAAAGAACTGTGGTAAGCAGGCCTTTAGTAATGTAGTGGTAAGGTGCTGGAGGGAGGGGAAGTATTCTACAGTCCTATGATTAGGTCTCAGTTTTTTGGTGAGCCTGTGAACTATAAATTTCACCAGTGCCTCTCAGTTTTCCCCCTTTAGGTGGGACAGGATGGCTAGAGAGGGCTGGAGTTGGGCATTAATTTCCCCCACATGAAAGAATAGAGTGAGCTGAAGTTGAGTATTACCCTTCCCCAAAGTAAGTTAGGCTCCAGTAAAATAGTTTCTCCTGAGGGCAGGCCTTGTTAAGATGAGCAGAATGCTCTGGCATATTTCAAAGTGATGATTTTTTTTTTCCTTCCCTCTGCTGGAAGCACAAGGGGATTTCTCTCCAATATTCATTGTGAGGGGCTGGTAGAACTCTTGGAGGTAAAACTTATGAAAGCATGAGCACCCCTCAAGACTGGGTCCCACTGAAGTTTTTAACTCTCTGTGTTACACTGTTCTTGCATTGCTATAAAGAAACACCTGGGCTGGGGGTGGTGGTTCACACCTGTAGTCCCAACACTTTGGAAGCTGAGGCAGGCATATTGCTTGAGTCCAGGAGTTCAACACTAGCCTGGGCAACATGGTGAAATCCTGTCTCTTCAAAAAAATAGAAAAATAAGGCAGGTGTCATGGCATGTGCCTGTGGTCTCAGGTACTCACGGAGGCTGAGGCAGAAGGATCACTTGAGCCCAGGAGGCTGAGGCTACCGTGAGCTGAGACTGGGGCAGTGTACTCTCACCTGGGTGACACAGTGAGACCCCTTCTCAAAAAATAAAAATAACAAAACACCATCTGAGGCTAGGTAATTTATAAAGAGGTTTAATTGGCTCATGGTTCTGCAGGTTTTGCAGCAAGCATGGTGCCAGCATCTGCTCAGCTTCTGGGGAGGCCTCAAGAAGTTTACAATCATGGTGGATGGTGAACAGGGAGCAGTTGAGAGTGGGGGTGAGATAGAACAAGGGGGAAGATGCCACAAACTTTTACACAGCCATATCTTGTGAAAACTCACTCACTGTTGCAAGGACAGCACCAGGAGGATGGCATTAAACCATTTCATAAGATTCCTCATGATCCAATCACCTTCCACCAGACCCCATCTCCAACACTGGGGATTACAAGTGAACATGGGATTTTAGCGGGAACAACATTCAACTAAATCACTCTCAGACTTGTTCACAGGAGTCTCCAGCAATTTGTCAATTACACTTCATATTTTCCTACCACAGGACTGGTTCCCCCATAGGTTTCTGCTCCAGTAAATGTGATTCCATGTATCCACCTATCTGTCTCTTATTTTGGGGGCAACAGTGTGCGGTATGATTTCATGTCTCTGATGTATCTATGAAGAGTCAATTTTTGGTTTGTTAAGCTTTTTACTTGTTAGGAACAAGTGGCAACTTTTTTTTTTTTGAGACAGAGTCTCACTCTGTCACCCAGGCTGGAGTGCAGTGGCCTGATCTCGGCTCACTGCAAACTCCGCCTCCCAGGTTCAAGCAATTCTCTGCCTCAGCCTTCCGAATAGCTGGAATTACAGGTGCCTGCCAACACGCCCAGCTAATTTTTTTTTATTTTTTATTTTTAGTAGAGACAGGGTTTCACCATCTTGGCCAGGCTGGTCTTGAACTCCCGACCTCATGATCCACCTGCCTAGGCCTCCCAAAGTGCTAGGATTACAGGCATGAGCCACCACACCCAGCCTATAAGTGGCAACTTCTAAGCTACCTACCTGCTGGACTGAAAGCTAAAAGCCCTGCTGCTTATAATGAGAAGCCAGACACTAATCATATAACTGTTGTTCCCTTGCATGTGATGAGTAATTTTTCTTTTGCTGTTTTTGAGCTTATGCCTTTGGCTTTCAACAGTTTGACTAGGATGTATCTAGATGTGGTGGATCTCTTTGTGACTGTCCTACTTGGAGCTCACAAAGTTTCTTGGATATGTATATTAATATTTGTGGTACCCTAAATAATACCTTTCAAAGATGTCCACATTCTAATCCTAATCTCTAGAATCAGTGGGTATGTTACTTCACTTATATGGTAAAAAGAAACTTTGCAGCTGTGATTAAATTAAGAATCTTGAGATAGGGGGATTATTCTAGACCCTCCAGAAGAAATCAAGCACTGCTGATGGCTTACTTTTAGGACTTCCAACTTTTAGAACTGTAAGATAATAAATATGTGGTTTATTAAGCCACTAAATTTGTGGTAATTTTATTATAGCTCTCAGCAAGTATGTCACAGACTCCTGCTGCTCTTACTCAAAGTTCCATGTTTTTTCATGAATAAATGCTTCTTTTTTAAAAAACGGAGTTTTGCTCTTTTGCCCAGGCTGGAGTGCAATGGTGAGATCTTGGCTCACTGCAACCTCTGCCTCTTGGGTTCAAGAGATTCTCCTGCCCCATCCTCTTAAGTAGCTGGGATTACAGGCATGTACCACCAAGCCCGGATAATTTTTGTATTTGTAGTAGAAACGGGGTTTCACCATGTTAGCCAGGCTGGTCTCGAACTCCTGACCTCAGATGATCCACCCACCTCAGCCTCCCAAAGTGCTGGGATTACAGGCATAAGCCACCATGCCTGGCCAAAGAAATGCCTCTTGATTTATTGCATGTCTTAGGTCAATTTCCACACCCATGAAATGGTTGTTTTTGACAATTTCGTCCTGTTTCATATTTTTTTTTTTTTTTTAAAGACGGAGTCTCGCTCTGTCGGCTGGGCTGGAGTGCAGTGGCCGGATCTCAGCTCACTGCAAGCTCTGCCTGCCGGGTTTACGCCATTCTCCTGCCTCAGCCTCCTGAGTAGCTGGGACTACAGGCGCCCGCCACCTCGCCCAGCTAGTTTTTTGTATTTTTTAGTAGAGACGGGGTTTCACCGTGTTAGCCAGGATGGTCTCGATCTCCTGACCTCGTGATCCGCCTGTCTCGGCCTCCCAAAGTGCTGGGATTACAGGCTTGAGCCACCGGGCCCGGTCCATACTTTTTTAATAGGTTGCTTTTCTAGGAGATTTCCCAGCCTCCTTGTCTGCCATACCAGATACCTTGCCCTCTTGCCAAGGACCTTTTATCCATTCAGACACTCTATGCCTTAATTTTTTTTTTTTTTTTTTAAATAGAGATGGAGTCTTGTTATGTTGCCCAGGCTGGTCTTGAACTCCTGGACTCACGTGATCCAGTGATCCTCCTACCTTAGCCTCCCGAAGTGTTGGAATTACAAGTATGAGCCACCATGCTTGGCTAAAAAAAATTATATGCTATTTAACTGGAGAACTGAATCCATTAACATTCAGTGTTATTATTGATAAGAACTTAATACTGCCATTTTGTTCCTTATTTTCTGGTTGTTTTGTAACTCCTCTCTTCCTTTCTTCTGTTCTTCCTTTGTGGTTAAGTGATTTTCTCTGGTAGAATGTTTTGTTGCTTTGTATTTTTAGTAAACCTATTGTAAGTGTTTTGTATTGTGGTTCCCATGAACCTTACAAAAAAAATCTCACAGATGTAACAAGTCATTTTAAAGAGATGACAACTTATCTTAAATAACAAAGAAACAGGCCGGGCGCGGTGGCTCAAGCCTGTAATCCCAGCACTTTGGGAGGCCGAGACGGGTGGATCACGAGGTCAGAAGATCGAGACCACCCTGGCGAACACGGTGAAACCCCGTCTCTACTAAAAAATACAAAAAACTAGCCGGGCGAGATGGCGGGCGCCTGTAGTCCCAGTTACTTGGGAGGCTGAGGCAGGAGAATGGCGTAAACCCGGGAGGCGGAGCTTGCAGTGAGCTGAGATCCGGCCACTGCACTCCAGCCCGGGCGACAGAGCGAGACTCCGTCTCAAAAAAAAAAAAAAAAAAAAAAA